>NC_048895.1:31077765-31377765 GCF_011077185.1 Oxyura jamaicensis | reverse complement strand
TTCATATCTACTTACTTTATATTGCTGCAAAATCCCCGAAGGATGCCTTTTAGTTGAGTCTTCAAGTAATTCTTGCTTGGTTTTATTTTGCTCCAATTTATAAAGCACCTGGGAACTTTCTTGTATTCTACAAAATAACTTATAAAACAAAAACCAAAACATAGCTAAGGCAAGAGTCACTGAAGTTAAATAAGGGCAAAGGGGACTTTCAGCTTAATTTCCAGATTGTGTTGCTTATAATATTTAAGATTTCTGTGTACAGTGTAACACAGAACCGATCCTTTTCTCTCCCTCCAAAAACAAGGTGTTTTTTTTTGCTCCCCATCTCTTGTGGCCATGCTTTTTCCCATGCCTCTACACCTCAATATCTATTTCCATCTTCCTTAAATTCATGCCTACTCTTCTTCTCCCACCTCCCCATTTTCCATGGAACATAAGTTCCCATATAAGGCAAGTTCAGTTAATGTACATCATTCTTATAGCTTCAGTGTCTTATGGAGCTTAACTCACCTCAGAAGTTCTTCCTCCCAGCTTTTATTACCCACTACTATTATTTCCTATTATTTCCTATTACACTTCCTCCAACACAGGTTTTCCATCTCGATTCCTCAGCTTGTATAAGGCATGAATGGAATAGAAGGGCTTCTGCTCTTTTGTTTCTGCCAAGCCTATTTCTCCCTGTTTCCCCCTGCTCTTTTTCCAACTAATTATTTTTCCTTCCACATTGCTTTCTTTGCCACCAGCATCTTCCAAAACATTCTGTGCAAATACATGGTTTCCTCATCCTTGCCATATTCTCCCACCATGTTCTCCCACATGTGACTCTGGCATTATCTACACTGTCAACCCACTCAGTCCCTGCGGACTATAACATCACAGCCACACACCATGCCAACCACAGCTTTTCCTTCATATTCCTTTACCCTGTCTTCCCAGTCATGCTGCTGAGGCTGACCAAGCGACTTTGACTGTTGCCTGAGCTCTGATTAAGTCTTAGTGCAAAACAAGAGTAATACAAGCTTCAGGGCTTACTCTACGGCACAAAGTTGCTTTGCACTTGTCATTGGTCAAGTATGCGTACAATGACAAGTTAACTAACACTCCCTACCATTTTTGATGGAGTTGCTGTATCTATTGCTTAAGTTTTTGTTTAAGCCACTCTTGCGCGGAATAATTTAGCATCATTCTGTTGCGTAATACATACAACATAGACCTGATCTTAGAGTTTCTACTTTTTCAGATGTGCAACTTCTAACAGTAGGAAAATTTTCAAAACGTGCAATGTAAATAAATCAGTAAGCACAGTCAACATTTTGTTTACAAATTTAAATTACCTTTCGTAGTAAAGAACATATCTGTTGCCTTACTGAAGGAGATTGACTGTTCAAGTTGTACTCAAGGAAAAATAGAATTAGATGCATTTCTTCCTTAGACACAATTTCTGTGCTACGATGGGTTTCACAAAGCAAACCTAAAGCATCAATGCAAACCTGAAAGATATTTAGATGTTAAACAAAGAAGAGTTACAGACACCTATGACGCCATCTTTAAAACAAAACTGACACAAAATTTAGGATCTAAGCAATTCTTCTAATTTGAAGACGCACAAAAAAAATGTCCCTCTACCTGATTGTGCTGATGCACTAGACCCTGCTTTATACATTCAGTAGATACAAGACCATTGCTCATGACACTTGAAAGTTCCAGGTGTCCGTGAGCCCTGGCTGTTCTTAGGCATGCCATCAGGGCTCCAAGAGCTCCTCTGGTACTGCAAGAACCTTAAAAATAAATAAATAAATAAATAAATAAGAAATATAGCATTATTATAATATATAATTATAGCCTGATTAACACAACAAACAAAATACTAACCTGCAGGGCTTGTCAGAAACTCCACATACTTCCAACTCATCATGAACCTATCACATCCTTTTTTCTCTAAGCCAATAAAGCCCAAAAGACAGTCTGTCACAGATTCAACTCGTTCTAAATTGCCTGGTTCCCAAAAGCTTCTTCCCAAATAGGTCACACAGAAAAAGGACCTTGTGATGTCTCAAAAGCCATTACTTGAGAATTATATTCAATTACATCAAAAACTACAAGAGATTCATAAATCTAATTGCACGTATTTGGAAAAAAAAAAGCCATCTGCAAAGCCCTGCTATTGGACATGCCTATATTGGAAACAATAATAGAACAGAAGAATAGGAAAAAAGCCTGCTTCTTAACAAAGTCTGACATGGAAAGAGAGCAGTAAGACACCCGCAGTTAGAACACTATTTTTTCTGCTCGCGGCATGAAGACTCTTGTGATTATTATGAATCCCACCCTGAAGCACTGACACAAATCAACAACCATCTGGATTTTTTTTCCCCAGCTTAATTCTAACAGAATAATAAATCAGAAATTGCATTTCCAAGACCGATTGTTGTGTTTTTTTAAACTCATTATACTTACAAATATAATTTTATTTATTTTCTTACCAAGGTTAGCATCTGCAGAAGCCTGAAGAATTCTCATCATGTAGCTGAGACTGTCAGGGCTGCATTTGAGCAATTTTGGTAAATAATAATCTATTATATAAGTAGTTTGGTCATGGTTCCCTTCACACAGTATTAGAAGAAGAGGAGAAACCCAGATGTCATGCCACTGGTCAATCCACGAACTTTCCTTAAAACTCGAAGTAAACTGCACTTTGTGATTTGTAAACATGGTTTCCAAAAGATCACTTGCATAGGGTGCAAGAGACTGATCATTCATCATATCCAAGATTTGTCCTGGAATTGTTCTGTCCAACTGTAGTATACTTTCAGTGCCCACACACTCCACAAGACAGCCAAGACAAGCGTATTTTCCTTTCACATGCCATTCCAAACTCAGCAAATGCTTGGTCAGCCTTGCAAAGAATGGGTCTGATTTTAAATTGCATCCAGTAACAATGGTTTGGTGTATCTGAAGAAGATTCCTGAATATCAATTTGGTTTGGTGTCTAACAACATCTAGAGGGTGTTCCCAGTGTGTGTAAACATATTCCAGCAGCTTCCCAATTACCTCTGAGTTCCCGTTAAGTTTGATTTTTAGATCTGGGGAGTCTGAATCGAGGGCAGCTAGTGCTGAATTAGTCCAAATAGCAACAATTCTCGATAAACATATTGCCATACTGGATTCTTTTAACCTTTTTAAAAGAACAAACAACAACAACAAAAATATTATCTTCATTTGTCATTTCTATTAAAAAAAAAATAGTAACAATTTTATGTTTCAAAGTAATTATTCATCACCTTAGTTTATCTCACACTAAAACAGATGAGGAAACACCTACCCATCATTGAAGACAAAGAAAAAACTAATGCAAAAAGGTTTTGGATGCTTCAAATTGTATGCTCTGTCACCTGACACGCTGCTAACTGGTCACAGCTAAAACCACCTAAATATGATGACATGCAACTAGAGCAGCAATTTTTAAAACAAAAATGAATACCCACATGGCAGTATTTGAGCAACATTATGTTGCATGCTTCTTGAAAATTTAAGGAAAAGTTTCCACTGCCATACAAATAAAAAATTAAAAAGAACTGTATGTCTCAATCACAAATCACAAAACTGACCTCCAAGACAGAAACCACGGTTGAATAGAATACTAATCTCCTATCCAACAGGCTGGCAGTGCCTCAGATGCAAGTAATCAGTGCTTGTAATCAGGGAAAGAAAAGTGTTATTTCAGGTATTTCATTTACTGGCACACTTTGTATTCTTCTGTACTTTTAATAGCATTAGAGGTGATGTCCTGAAACTATAGTTTATCTGTCTACATAAGAATGGATTTTACCATACATTAACTCCAAGTTGTTGGAAAACTACAATTTATGCTGGACAAAAGAGCATTTCATTTTAGCATGCAAGAGGAAAATGCAACTTAAGACTTTCTGAAACTTACAGAATTATTCTTAATATATTAAAAAGGGTGGTATGATTATCACAGGAAACCAAAATAATTATATTGGAAGCACTGAAGATATATTACTCTAGGACCATGACCCATGCAAAGTAAAAAATTAAGCATGACACCGAAAAAAAAAAAATGAAAACACAGGCTTACTCTGAACTCAAAGACAACAAGACTGATGCAATATCTAGTAACAGTTTCTCTCCACTTTCACCCATGTTGCTATTCTTCCAATCCAGCATAGCCAATGCTCCATGGCAAAGAAAGGGAAGGACTGAGTCTGAGAGTTCCTCTGTACACAGAGTCCCACAATTCCTCACAAACCATGCTGGCATGCCTGCATGCTTCTTCAATCCAAGAAGTAAGTCACTGACCTGTAATAGCAAGATACAACTTAATACACTACCTTAGTGTATGAGAAAAGGTATTTTGTGCATATGTGCAAATCTTAGAAGATGTGAAGAGATTTCAGCATTATGTTTTTCTTATAAATTCAAAAACCTTCTATGATTATTTCATACAGAGAATAAAGAATTTAAATTCCAACAAAAGACCGATGCAGAGGTTGGCAGGCCCTGCTACCTCTATCAGCAAAGCCTCTAAACAGCACCGGCAGCATTGGTTAACACTACTGTATTTCACAGCCCTTAGAGAACATACATACTTACCAAGGAACGTAATTCTTCAGCTGGCTCATACATAGCTTTAGTAAACAGAATAAAGGCCAGTCCTGAGGTAGTCTGAACAGTCTGCATTAGAGTTTCTACATGACAGAGAAAGGTTTTTACTTAGAAGCGCAGCAAACATTATGTGGCAGAACTGTGTATCAAAATTGTAATGTTGGCATTGAATTTTCCTCTACTACTTATAGTTGTATATTCATAAGTCTGTAGTGTCTGCCTGGATAGCAAGTTTTAACAAATTCATATTTCAGTGTAATAGGTAACTATAAGTACCTTTCAACAAATAGAAAATACAGAACTGCCTGGTAAGAAAAGGAGGACCATGGCAGAACTTACTTATCAAGTTCTACAGTAAAAAAATAACACCTGTAGAGGAAGTAACTATGATTAGTTACAGTGCATCAATAAACAGTTCTGACTGCATAATTCATACAGATACACATTGTGATCTACAAATCTTAGCTCACAGAAAGACCTACTGCTGGTCCCCACTGCCATTAGTCTCAGCAGTTCAACTTCCATCAAAGCTAAAACAAGACAAGTTTTTCTACACACAAGCTGAGTGTACTGTAAAGAGAATAAGACTGACTTAATTAAAACATTTCTTTCTGAATGTTACTAAACTTACCATCCATTAGGAAGCTGATGGAACTTTTCAGTAAACTACACATACTTTGCCAAATGCAAGACTCATGATTTTTCCAAAGACTTCCCTGAATATTTTCTTGCAATTTCTGTACAAGCATCATGGAAACTTTAATGGCCATCAATAAATCATGCATCAACTGTGTCTGAACTACACGATTTCCACTATTCTTTCTGGGGGAAAAAGAAGAGAAGATATGCTTATGAACAGGAAACAAAACCCATTCTTCACCATCCCCAGAAAAACACATTCTGCCAATTTTAGATACAAATAGTGCTAGAAATTAAATTATTGTTCAAGTTGACCAAACTAGCGGAAAGCACAAAGAGGACTTGGACAGTGTTTTAAAATGATGGTAAGAAACACGGTAAAAAAAAAATAAATGACAGTTTCTGTATGTTCCCATTACAAACTTTCACTCATTTGATTCTGCCTGAACAGGGCAGAATCTAAAGAGTGACAGAACACAATGCTGGTCCTTTCTCATTTTATTAAACAGTTCCTCTGTGCACAAAGCATATTTCTATCATTCAACTCTCTTCTAATGTGAAGACAGACAAGCTGTAAGCCTGTAATATACAAAACATTCCATTAAGCACTGTTATCCTGTTATCCTCCAGGCACATTGTAAGAGACCATAGTGAAGACGCTTCACTTTATGTTATGTTGGAAAATGTCAAGATACAAAATGATGACTGCTGTGACAGTTAAACAGCATATCAATACTGAATTAAACACTTATGAAAAGTGGAAGAGAAATGCTCTAACTGAATTTTAATAAGTGTATTTATTAATTACAGTGTTCAGTCACAATTCAGATAGCAAAACCACAACTCAAAGGCCTCCCTTAAAAGTAGTAGCTGTACCACAATATCAGTGCCTTAAATACTACCACCTTTTTGTTCCTTTCTTCTCTTACTATCATCATATTACTACAAAAGAAACATTTTTTATTTTATATATATACACCCCTGTAAACTGACATTCACATCTTTCATCGATGCATGGCTATCAAAGTGATAGTCTGTATTAAATTATCTTGCAAGAATTAAATGAAAACAGATAAAATACAGCTTATATTGATTTCACTTGCCTGTTTTCTTCCTGTATGTCAAGTAGCGACTTTTGCAGGAACTGAAGAACTAATGGAAATAATTACATTATGAATTTATTTAAAAGAGAAGTGGAACAGAAAAATCCCAGCCATCACACATACACACACATCACACTCACACACAACAATAAGTTATGTCTATAGCAGTGTTTCATCCACTCCATAAAGAAGTTAAATAGAAAATGCAGTGTAGACACAAAGAAGCAATGCTGGAACAAAATCTGTTTTTTTTTAAACAAACTGGTACAAAGTAAGAGTTTTCAACACACTTGCTCTGATCCTGTGAGGCATCCAGAATTCTGGCTCCTCAATGAAAAGCTGAAATTACCAAGAGCTCAAGACACAGCAGCAATAAAAGGTCCACAAAAAGCTGTGAACATTATTTGCATGCTGAGGGCACAACAGGTGATGTTATCCCATAGTTTCCAGACAGATGCAGTAAGTGACTCTGAATCGCTGAGGTTCAATAATAAATGGTTTTACCAGCAAATCAAACTGCTGCCAAATTACTGCAAAACAAAATTCTTGCCATAGCAGACTAGGGCCTGCTGTATGAAGACTGGATGTTAACAGCTCAATGTTACCATACTCAACTTCAACATGAGGGACAGAACAGAGATTATTTCACGTAAAGTAGCACTGACTCTGACAGTCCATTAAGATCACTCATTGGTACCCTCAGATTTGTATCTGGGGATGCTCAGTAAATAAAGATTGATTCCTGGAAATTAAAGGTACAAACCAAGGAAAAATCCTTGACAAAGAAAGTACGCTGTGAAGAAGGTCCTAGTCATTAAAAATGAATAATAATGAAATCAGATCTGACAGATCTTTGTGCCTACAACAAACTACTTCTTCACACACAACCCTCCCTCAACAATCTAAAGTGAAATCTAATATAAACATAATTTTACCTTCTTCAAACAGGTTCTTAATACTTGCTTTACCTAGAGGAAAGACAATACATTTTAAATAGTGACCATTGAATAGTGAATACTAGCCAAAAAAAAACCACTTTTTTTACATAAAGATGGAAACAGCATCATTAGGTTCTGCACCAAGATGCAAAACAATGCTGAGCACGTTAGAACACAAGACAATGTATTAGGTATCAACATACCTAAGCTGAAGTCCTCCATACAGGAAGCAAGGTTATCCAGTACTTTTCTGTACAAATATATATCCGTGATTTTCAGTTCTTCCTTAAGGCAGCGTACAAAGCTTTGAACAGCTAACGGCATCAACGGCTCAGGAAGACCATTTAGCAAACTACAACAGTAAGAAACAGAATGATCAGTTACCTCACACTGAGGTACGTGAAATTCCACTCAACCTAAGTCAGTGTCAGCTAAAGCTCCCATAATAGACACGTTGCTTCCGATATTAGCCCTCTCCCAACACTTTCTGCAAAGGATGCGTTCTATCTATCAGATTATACAACTGCAGCCTATAACACTTCAAAAAAAATAATTCAAGAACTGACAGCATGTTATCACTGTTCCCCTTTTGGTTTCATAGTCAGAAAACTACATCTCTAGTCTTGAAGGTGCACAGCAGAAAGTTCTAAGAATGTCCAGACATGACTTTCTGCATCTGCTCTGGAATACAGGAAGGACATTAAACCTCCTTAGTTTTTTCTTACCAATAAACATTTTTCAAAATTTCCTTCTGAAATAATTTCAGTTGAGTCTAAATCTACAGGAATTATACAGCCTCCTAAGAACACTTATATTTCCTCTGCGTAACTTCTCTTCTTCTCCATTTTATCTACTTGTATTCCTAGGAACTCCTTAACATTTCAGCCTACCCTTATTTAAAATCAAAGAAAGATTCCCTGTAGCCACATATTTAACTCATGGGCTTGTTCTCCGGTCAGCCCACTTCAGACTTTGAAGTAACATTTCTAAAAGAGGCATGTATACTGACCTTAGATAAAAAGGGTCACTACAGGAGAAAACAGCAATATGAACAGATCTATGCAGCTACCACTAGCACGACCACTAGTATTACTAGCACTACCCCAATATACCACCAGCATTCAACAGCATCTATCAAACATATTTTGTTTTAAAGTAAACTTGTTCTAACTTCGAAGGAACAAAAACCTGTCAAAGCAGTGTGATGCCCTGGCATTAAATGAAATACTGGATGGAAGCCCTGGAGGTCTCATTTGGACAGTAAATGTTTTTGTGCATAGAAATGAAGGCAGCTAAGCAATGGATCTTAAAATATTAAGGCTGTCATAAATTAGCTAAAAAAAATAGAATAATCATTTTGCAACAAAACTCTAATTACAATAGAAACAGGTATGGGAAAACACTCTTTAGTCATGATTCCACTGAACCACCTTCTCTTTACATTGTCAAAGTTGAGTGTTTTTCTTTTTATACAGATGCATTTTAAATTTCTACTCTATTGGATTTTAAAATTCAGTGCTAATTATACACAAATTATCTTTCCAGTAATGAAAGAGATCAAAATAATGCTTCACTTTGAAGCTATTTATCCAATGATACACTGGATTATTTATAATATGAATACCACAAATTTTCAGTAATTACAGCAATTTGCAGTGCATGAGAAGTTACTGACTTCAATGTAAGGAGAGCATTTAAATAAAACAAACCACGCTTACTATCCAATTCTTTACCTTGTTAATACTTTTTTCAAGGGGTTCTTCATATCCAGTGAAAAATATGTCTCTCCCAAGATATCTAAACAAGCTTTAACCATGGGATCACACGCAGAGTTTTGATCCATCATCTTCACCAAAGGCATGATCTGTAATCAACAAAACACTTGATCAATAAAACAAACTACGTACATGCCCTTGAAATTAACAGAGGTGTTAATTCCCTCTCATTCAAGTATACGGTGCAAAAACTGCCCCCGCTTCACCATATCCTGTTGAGATTAAGTTGTTGAATAAGCTTTGGGAAAACCTCTGCTAGTAAAAATACATAAATACAAAACTCATGATTTGGTATCAGTTGCCTTCCATTACTCTCAGTAACCACAGCCTTTGCTAATTTAAGTACTAGAACTATATTCCTACCTAGCATCTGCAGGAGTAACAACTTCATTCTACCTGCTCTACCTGCTTCCAGGTAGAGTTTGAGTTCCATTTGAGTTTATTTTACAGCTGCATTTCCCATTAACAGCGTGTCTATTACACTGTCAGTTTCAAGACAGCACACTAACACCAGTGAAATCTTACTTGTTTAATACACTGGATTTGCTGGATGCCATTGTTCAGCTGTCCACAGTGCAGAAGCAGAGATGCCAGGTTTTGTTCGTCAGCCTTTGAAAACTCTACATTTGGGAGAAGAGTTATCTTTTTAGAAAGGAATTACAATAAACAGTATGAAGAATACATTATTTATAATAAGAAATTACTGCTTAATTCTTAACTTTTTTGCCATTCCAGTAAACCTACTGGTGCCATATCCTTTAAGTCACCCTAAAAACACCTTAGCACCAATTTTTTCAAACACAGTCCTGTGCACAAGTTCTGCCTTCACTGCATTCTCCCTTCAGACATTTATAGACATTGATAAGATTTCTCCCTGAGCCTTCTTAAGGCTGAGCAGCCCCACAGAGGAGAGATGCTCCAGTCTCCTCATCATCTTCATGGCCTTTACAGACTCTGTCCAGTATGTCCACATCTCTCTTGTGCTGGCGAGCCCAGAATTGGACACAATACTTCAGGTGTCGCCTCACCGGCGCTGAGCAAAAGGGGAATGATCACCTCACTTGACCTGCTGGCAGCACTCCTCATCCAGCCCAGAACACAGTTCATCTTCTTTGTGTCAAGAACACACTGCTGTCTCACGTTCAACTCGGTGTCTTCCAGGACCTCCAGGGAATTTTTTTTAAGCTGCTTCTTGCCGGGTGGCCCCTAGTACGTACTGGTGCCTGGGGTGGCTCCTCACCAGGTCCAGAACTCTGCACTTCTTGCTGAACTGCACAAGGCTCCAGTCAGCCCACTTCTCCAGCCTGTCAAGGTCCCTCTGGACAGTCCCTCTGCCTCCTAACCACAACCATTCCATGATTCTTTGAAATTCTGTATTATCCCCCATATTAAGGCTAGTGCTTCAGGTAGCCCTGAATTACTGGCCTGCAAGCGAGACAACAAATAGGAACCTCTAACATCTTCACACCACTAAGACAATGCAAAGAGCTTTTCAAAGCGAAGACGGGGTGATCTAAAAAGATTCTTTAAACTCTGCCACAGTAAGAAATTATTGTCATTACATTAAAAAAGGCAAAAAACAGTAACCAAAAAAGAACAAAAACACCCAAAACAAAAAACACCACAAATAAAACAATTTTAAAAAATAAGATCAATTTCAGTAGCTACTCAAATGGATTCTACTAACAGAAACAGAAATTACAGAAGATTAGTTCAGAGAAACAAAAAAAAAACAAACAACAACAAAACTTACTCTGAAGTTTTTCAAGCTGCTGGTGATCAAGAAAGAATGCATCAACCTGAATTTCTTTCTTCTTCTTTAAAACCATTTTAGCTGGAGAGACACCTGTTCAAAAAAAATAAAACACACACCACCTTGTTTTAAAAGCATAACTAGAAACATTTCCTATAATGCCTTTTTACTGCCATAAAATATTGTTTATTGTATTATTTGTGCCATTTCTTTTGCAAGTTAATACCTCTCTCTTTCATAATCTTCAACCATTCTAAGCATGTCCAAAATCCATCCAAAATCTGTTGAGACTTCATGGCACAAATCGAGAAAAGATTTCAAGATTTGCTGGATAAGCCTCAAACTGTCACACTGGAGCCTTTACTGCACTTGTTATGTAGTCTGCAACATGTCTCTTGATCACAGCCTGACTGTACCATGCAGACATGGGAATTACACCACAAAACTCCTGCTTCTGTTTCAGTTTACTTGATCTAGTGCTTAAAACTTGTTTAAGATGTATTGTGAAGGTAGGACTATCTCATGAATCGCCTTTTTTCTTTTTCCTGAAAACATCAACCTGTGCTTTCTCTGCCCCAACGGATGTTACAAAGAGGAAGTTATCCTCGTTAGGGCAGTGGAAATTTCACGTGCGCTGCCGTTTCCTTGCCTTACGAGCCCGTTCTCACCGAGCAGCTGAGGCTGGCGGGGCCCTACTCCTGCGGGGCCAGCCGGTGCAGGGTGCCCCGCGTCCCGGCGGCTCTCCAGCGGAGCCACCTCAGCCCCTGGGGGCAACCTGCCGCCGAGGGAAGGGACCACGGCCTCACACAGCCCACCTCCGGCCCCGGAGGCCCGCGCCTGCCTGCCCCAAAGCACTTCGGCCCGGCGACGGGCGGGGAGAGGCCGCGGCTGCACCGCCATGGAGGCAGCGCGGGCGGCGGGGGGAGGGGGGGGGCACGGGGAGGAAGCAAAATGGCGGCCATCGCCGGCCCTTACCCTGAGGGGAGAAGCTCGGCACGGGACGCCGCTCCCCCGCCCGGTCCCCGCTGCGCCGGGAAGGGCCGAGCCGAGTCAAGCCGGGCTTTCCCCGCCCCGGAGCCCGGCCCCCGGCACCGCCTCCAGCCCCGACGCTGAGGGGCCGGAGCTGCAGCCTCTCGCCGCTCCTGCGGTGCCCAAGCGGGCAGCTTTCCCTCGACGGCGGGGAGAGGGAGACGAGCGGTTCCTCGTAGCCAGAGCAGGGTGGTTTTAGGCCTCAGCAGCCGGGTCGTGCGCCCCTCGCGGTTCTTCCGAGTCCCCGGGCGTAATGCCAGCAAGAAGCCTGCAGCCGGCACGCAGCGAGGCATCAACTGGGGCCTCACCTGGGCCTTGTGTCTGGCGAGAGGGAAATCCCACACAGGGTGAAAAGCATTGCTGTGCAAGCGGTTGTGCTAAAGTGCCAGAACCTTTTCTTAGCAGCCCAAAGTACCTCAAGTCAATGAGACTCAGTTCATGACTTTCAACAAACTTAATACTGACATTTTGTACTGCTGTCTGACTTGAGACATATGTATAGCCAGAGGAACCGAGGAAAGGTTTCACCACATCCACACACATGGGAAATACTTTGATTTTTTTCACTGCTGGCTGGTTGATTTCCCCTCTGCTCTGTGGCAGTTTGTAGCAAGCTGACACTAAACTGGCACCGTGCCTTGCAGGGGTGTGCTGGGCTACCTCCAGCTCGGAGAGAGGCTGAATGCTGGTATATGATATGTATATGATATGTATATGTATATGATATGTATATGATTTAGCCTCCCGGATAAATCAAACTGATGCATCCTCATTTAGGGTAAGTAACATCTCCAGCCAGCTGAACCAAGTCTTCAGCTCCTTATGCTCAGTTCAATACCGGCAGGTTTAATCGAATCCTCTACCTACAGCCTAATTTCTCCCTCATTTCAGGGGAACCATTTATAGGCTTCCAGCTCAGTGTATCCTAGCTCATTTTCTGTCCCACGAGGAATAACTGTCCTGCAGCTTCCTGCTTACCAAAACAGCTTTCCTACCCCCCCCCCCCCCCTTTTTTTTTCCCTTTCTGGTCAAGGAAGCATCATGGGCAGGGATCTGTCACGTAAGACTTGAAGAACATGCACTTTTGTAGTGCAATACAAAGCAGCAGCATCTCAAGACCCACACACTTGTTCTGATCTCCAAGAGCACCAAGTTTCCAGTAGCCAAAATTCACTTAGAACTAGCTCATGTACCATCACACAAAAGCACACCATACAGCATGGATGTTTTTACAGCTCCAAACGTGCCTTTATCACTGAGCAGCTAGCCCAGCATGTGTAATCAGCCTTAACTACCTTGAAAAGGTGTCACTCTGTGTTCGTAACCTCTGTTTCTGTTGGTAAGGAGCAACGGGCCCTTGTGTCTGTGCTCTGCTATGCATCAAATGAAACAAGCAGACAGCCCATCCAAAATGAAATTAAGTTATTTAAACCACGGAGTTCATTGTCCTGGGACACTCTGGTTCTTGAAAAATTACATTTGTTCAAAAGCAGCTGGACTACATCATGGAAGGAAAAAAAAATCCGGCAAAAGTTTCAAAACAGAACTTCTGGTTCACAAAGTCCCTGAACCACAAAGCAACTGGGGACACGGACAGTGTGCTGGGAAAATGCCTCTCCACTTCCCCAGGCAATGGCTGGCGCAACAGTCAAGAGACTGGGCACCAAGCTGGCCAGCCCTTGGCGCCAAGCTGGCATGGCCATTTTTGCTGTGATGGCCGAGCTGGTCTCTGCAATTCATCAGATGTTTTTTCTAAGCTTGGATTTGTGTTTACAAACTTTACAGTTTGTAAAACTGTATCAAATCACTACCAGTGAAAATTCCCCTCAAAGGAAATACTCTAACCCACACTGCTGGAAACCTGAATTTTGAAGTCGAAAGTTTTAGTCTTCTGGAGCTAAAAGTCTGCATGTCTATATCCGGTAAGTAGAATATTTTAAGCCTATAATAATAATATATAATAACATACAAGTATATTAAGAATTATTACTGTTAATATTTATATTAATAAAGTATAAATATACTGATAACAATACTTATAATTAGTAGTTATATTAATAATAGTAATATATAAGCCTATTTCTGAGGAAGATAATGAAGTTACTTTGAAACTTGCACAGAATTCTGCTGTTTAGTGCAATATAGCCTTTTACCACTCTGTGGCGCCAAACAATTAAAAAGAGGTTGTGTTTTTAAAGAAAAAATATGGACCTTCCTAAAGACTGTATTTTTCTTAAAAGAAAAAGTTTTCGCTAGTAACTGAAGTAACTACAGATTCTTCCATTCAAAAGTACCCAAGCACAAACACTACAGGCCATTATGTAAAATGTCATTTTCCTACCAGTGAAACACAAGCTGTAGCCTTCCAATAACATTTAAAGATATGTTGTGGTGATAACATAAATTGAACAGGAATTATCTTTCTCCCTTCCCTTCCCCACTTAAACAAAACCATTTAATCCGCTTTTTGAAAGACCATATGATACCTTTTTATTAATTCTAACAGTAAATGAAGATCATCTATTCCTTCCTTTATATCCCAGTTTTGTGTTACAACTAGTATATATGGTGTTATGGGAACTTTCTTTCCATTGAAAAGTCTAAAATACATTAGCCTTTTAAAGAAACCAGATAGAAATGATACAGAAGATGATGTCTAATCTGAGGTTTTGGAATTGCAAGATGCTTCTGGAATACATTTTCCAATTGTAGACATTAACACCAGTCTAACCCTAGCCTCAAATGGTTGCAATGCTTATCTATGCGGCACAGAGATCCAGAAGAAGACCCATCTGTCATGGCAGGTTCGTAAGGCTCTGATCCACTGTGTCAGAACCACGTTCTGTGTAGTCACAGACGTCTAATAAATCCCCAAATTTTACTTCACATTTGCAGTTTTGATAACAACTTGATAATCTCTGACATGGAGCTACTGATGTTCTTTGAGTTAGCTTCCACACTGTGGACCAGATGTTTTGCAATACAGGGTTCACAATACTTCAAAATAAATGTGGTATTCTTGTTCAATAAGACAAACAGAAAACTTTGAAGTTACCTTTTTGCATTAAGGTCAAATTGCAGAGAGGCAGAGCAACACACACTTGCAACATACAGTCTGCATCTGTTCTTTGAGAGAGGCTTTGTATTTCATGGTGTTTTATATTTACTTTGGTCTACTGTAGTGAGCCAGCTAACAGAGGTGATCATTCCAAGGTGTAAATCTCTGCTTGTGTAGTTTGCTTCTGCAACATACTGAGTAGCACTGATATATTTAGTGTTTTCTGTACATACTTGCAAGACTGTGCCTCTGATTTATTATTGCTTCTATGTAACATCCATTAGTGAAAACACCAATGAGAGGCACCTCTCCATGAGACTGCACTTGTGTGCACAATAGTTTTCTATGCTTATTTCACACCTTTATGGCATTCCCACCTTGTAATTACAAAACAAAGTTTTATTTTGTTCTGTGCATCCCAGTTGGTCTGCTTGTAATTTTATTCCCTTCAGTAACTGACCTTGGATTCTAGACATATCAGCATTACCTGTCAGGGCAGTTCAAAGAAAATCTTCAGCATCCCTACTCCTTCTTCCAGACTATTTTTCTCGTGCCTCTTTACCTGTCAGTACCGAGGGCTGCATGGTTGCAGAGCATTATCAGTACTATTATCTGAGGCAAAGAAAATGTCAGTCCGGAGAACAACCTGAAAGAAACACGGAGCGAACGGGCTTTGCTCTCCCTCTTGCGGTCCAAGCCTGCCATTCCCACAGCCTGCGGTCTGCCTTGGCTCCACGCATCCCCAATTCAAACGCTCTCCACAGTGTTGGGTCTATCTGCAGAGGATGGCTGAAAGCAAACAACACAGACGCAGTTTGCATTAAACACCAACACTAAATCCTTCTGTATAGAGATGGTTAGGAGCAGAAGGATAATTTTTATTATTTTGGTGAAATATTTTCATGTGAAAAAATAGCATTTTTTTCAGTTAATTTGCTTTTAATGTGGCTTTTCAAGGTGCTCTATGAAGAAGATATTAGGTAAAAAATCATTCATTTCTTACTATCCCAGCAGTTATATTTTCAATATGTTTTTCCGTGGCAAGTGTTTCCAAAATATGTGAGGCACTTAGGAAAGCACCAGCATATGAATCAGATTCAGTGAAGTTTTTTGGCTACTTTACGGTCACTGCAAGTGAGTGGAAAACTGGAAGCTGTACTGAACTGAATAGGAAAAAATGAAATTGTGTGGATGATCAGACAGGAACATTTGAGCTTTCAAGGCCTTTTTTTTTTTTTTTTTTTTTAAAAAAAAAAATCTCAAAGCCATGCACTTTCACTGACTGATCGTGTTGGAGCAGCTTACACAAAAAGACCACCTCACCGTACACACTGCCTGCACGAGGAGATGAACACAGTGGCGGCGTGCAGACGGTTTGTGCTCCAGAACCTGTAGACCATTTTGTCTCTCTAGACCCCAAATCTCCATCCTGATCAATAGGTATATGAAGACGTCTGTATGTGTCAGAGAAGAAACATTACTTTCTCCAAACACTTTTCAATCCTTCAGGTGGCCTTTAGCACAGACTTTGGGTCACTGGGCACCAAGATGTGTTCATTGCCCTTGCAGCCAAGGGGCCAAAGTGCCTGCCGCTAACAGAATCCCAGCATGGCCGGGGTTGGCAGGGACCTCTGGGGATCACCCCGTCCAACCCCCTGCCGAGCAGGATCGCCCAGAGCATACTGCACAGGATGGCATCCAGGCGGGTTTTGGATACCTCCGTAGAAGGAGACCCCACAGCCTCTCAGGGAAACCTGTCCCAGTGCTCTGTCACCTCACAGCAAAGAAGTGTCCCCTCATATTCAGCCGGAACCTCCTGGACTTGGGTTTGTGCCCAGTGCCCGCCCGGGACACGCCGCCCTCCAACCCCGGCTCCCTGCGAGCAGCCCTGGCCCCCGCTGCCCTTTCGGCGGCCCTTCCCCGCCCGGAGCCGCCGGGCTCCCCCCGCCGGACTCCCCCCGCCCCTCAGGCCCCGCCCGGGCTCCCCGCCGGGGGCGGCCCCGGCTCCTCAGTGGCCGCGGCGGCCGTCGCTCAGGCGGTGTGCCTGGCCGCGGCGATGGTGGGGCGGGCAGCCCGCGGCGCCCACAGCCCGGACGGCGCCCGGCGCGGCGAGGCGAGGCTGGCCAGGTGGGAGCTCCCTTCGCTGACCCCTTCTCTCCCTCCCTGAGCGGCCGGGCGGGCACCGGGGCGGGGGGCGCGGAGCCCGCGGGCAGCTCCGGGAGGCGGCGGGGGTGACGTCGTGTGAGGGCATGGTGGGGAGTGACGTCATATCAGGACATGGTGGGGGGTGACGACATGGTGTGTGGGGGGTGACGTTGTGTGAGGTCACGGTGTGGAGCCCATGGGGGCAGCGGGGTGTAGGGTGGCGGGAGGAGGGTGCTGGGGGTCCCTGCTCGTGTGAGGCGGCCAGCAGAGCAAGCCCCCTAAAAAGGGGAAAGCAGAAAGAACGCAGCTTCCCGTTGCACTTAATAAAACCCAGCCTTTTTAAAAGTCCCTCCATACTCAGCCTTCCGAGTCTCATCTGAAAATTGCTCCTTGGCGTCATGCTGTGACCTCTCAAAATTGCACCCACTGGAATGGTGACATAAGGCGGTTTTGCATGGCGCAGTGACAGTGACCACGTACCTCCGAGGGCGCTCCATGGGCCGTGCCACTTGGCCGCCCCCCTGAGCCCCGCAGTGAGGGGATCAGAAGGGCCAGAGCAGGGTCCCGCAGCTGGCATGCTCCTTCAGGGGGACTGGCCCCACAGCATCGAGCAAACAGCAGGAGAACCTGTCCTAAATCGGGGCTTGAAGGCTGTTTTCCATAGCTTAGGGTACAGTTTGGGCACGGAATTATGCAAAATGAGTCGAATGGAAAATAAAGTTCCCAGTGTTTTAGGTGAGTTTTGCCTGGCTGGTGACAAACCTGAAAATGGCTTCCTTGATTCCCAAACAGGTCCACTTTGTGTCTCATCGTTTTCTTTCTCCAGCCCAACCTTTATGGCTCCAAAAATAATTTGGAAGTGCTGCGTTTGGGTGGAAGAAGGGCCTGCAGTTCAGGGCCCTTGGGCTGTAACGCTGTAGGCTGGTGCTGCTCATGGTAGGGAAGCCAACAAGTACTGCACAAACCTGCTCCTAGTGAAGCAGGAGGATTTATCAAGCTTCCCCCGGCAGAGAAAGGACGTATAGAGCATATGGACAGAATATGAAATGTTTGGTTAAACACAGCGTTTTGTTAAAAACAGGGCAAAACACTGACAGCATGATAAGGAATATGTAAATTTTTAACATGCTTCAAAAAGCTGGAACATTGTTCCCTCCTTCCCCCTCAGATGTATTTTGATGATTTCCAAGCAGACAGAAAAAAAAAAAAAAAAAAAAAAAAGGAAATTATTTCCATCCCTTTGGGGAGAATGTGACATTCTGGCTTCTCGAAGCCTACGAAGAGGTTTATAAACTTAAAAAATGAAAAAGACAAATTTAATCTTTCCAGACTTGTCAAACTTGTCTCAATTAATTTTTGATGACATAATTAGAACTTACCACTTTAATGTGTGCTTTTTCAGTTTACTTTTCAAAAGATGTTATTTTTAAAGACTGAGAAGAACGGAGGGCTCTGCAGTGGGAACTGGAGCAGGAAGAAGGGGAGGACTCTGTAGGTTAGAGTGCTGATTCAGAGCACTCTATTAAGCCAAAAGAGATGAACTCATTTTTTTTTCCTCCCATGGGGAATCAAACACGAAACAGGAAGTCATTGATTCAAAGCAAGATCATTCACTCCACAATTGTAAACAGTGTATTATGTGTCTGTAAATATTTCCAGAACCCATTGGCTTTTTGGAAAATGTGAAGTAAATTATAATAATCTCTAACAAACATCCCACAATAAAAAGAGTTATTTTCGAACTTTTTATCTGCAATGTTTATTCAGTGGAATATTAATTAGCTTGGACATTGAGAAACTACTTGGCTGAACGCATTGTTCACTGCCAGAAATCCATCTACTCAAATGTTTTGTCTGTTGAAACACAAACATTTTTAGCTCCACCCTGTAATATTGCGCCCTACGAAAAAGCAAAAATTCTTTCCTGACTTTATCCATTTGTATTTTCACCACCACAAACACTGAAATGCCCTACTGTTAACCAGATGTTGGCTGAGTTCGTCTCTGTCTTGTGTAGCTGTGATTAGTCAAAAAGGAAGAACAGTGTAAAAAAAAAAAGTCCTAAATAGACAATCTTATAGGAAATTGTCATTCCTCATTACTTAGGAGACGAGACCTTCTGCCCAGAAAAGTCCACACTTGAAGCCACTACTTCCTTTGCAAAGCAGGAGAAGCTGCTGCTTAGAAGTGTCCTGGTGAATGTGGGGACTCTGCATAAGGAGAGCGGATCAGGGATGGGACAAAGGGGGACTTTCCCTGACAGTCCTGGGAATCTTCTGTCAAGCTTAACGTCATAGGGGAAATGGTAAAAGATGCCAATCACCTAGAAGGCTTGCAGTTGAAGAAATGCTTGTGTGCTTAAAGTTGAGAATTTGGGTGTTGCAGGATCCATTCAGGAAACTATTTTAATAGCATGCTTGAATCTCAGTTCCACAGGGATTCCCGAGCTCCTGAGTAGAGGATTCCTGAATAGGGATGGTTGTAACCTCATGCTTAACAGCTTGAACCACAGTCTGAGAGACCAAGAGAAAGAGAGGGTCAGGAGTGGAGCAGCTACCTTCAGGCAAACAATTATGGCAAAAATACTTTCCTCATTTTATTTCTAACTTAGGTACGGAATGAAAGTAACATAGAAATTAGGGTGTGGGAAAGAAAAGTCGTGACAGTTTTTCACCTGCTTAGCTATGGTAAACTTGAGAGTAATCTGAGATGCTGAAAATTCAGGAAAGGACTAAAAAGTACTACTGGGTGTATTGCAAAACAAAAGTTAAGGACTTTTTGGAATCTTACTTGGGACTTTGATTTCTCTGCCTTTTTTCTTCCTGGCATCAGCAGCAGTGTCAAAGGCAAACCCGTGTGTCCTTGCCCTGCAGCTGGTGAGCGCTCTGTTGGGGGGACCTGGGGCTCCCTCCTGCGAGAGCAGGAGGTAGGGGATGGACATTCTGCATGACTCTTCTGTGCAGAATGGTCTCTTCCATGATGCTGGGCTGCAGCCATGTGCCTGGGTTAGCATCGCCTTGTCTGTGGTGTAGGTGACCGACATGCAGCATGACTGATGTGATATGATATTCCTGTGTTTGTTCTGGTCTTTCAGCTGCCTTCCACTGAACAGTGCTTTGCTGTCTGTTTTTTATGTGTGAGATAAATTGAATTCCCGTGGGGAATTCAGGTGTTATTTCACAGCCAAACCTACGTGTTTGTATCCCTGCAAAAGCCAGGAAGCGTCTCACAAGGAAGCGTCTTGAACTGAGTGATTACATTCAGTCCTCCGCTTACTCTCTATTAAGCTGTCTACAAATAGCTAGAATACAACAGAGCCCAGTCCTTCTGCTTACACACAGATGATTTTCTTGGCTTCTCAGGCTCTAGACATGACGAGGCAGCTCTCATCCTGAATAATTTTTCCAGCAGTGCTTGTCCAAATGGGCACAGAGCTTAATTTTCAGAAGGCATGAGCAGTTAAATGTAGATAAAAGCACAGGTTTCAGTGAACTCGAAACACAGATGAACCAGGATGTTCTGAGATCTCCTACAGCTGATATAAGGAGATTGTTTTCCCTGGGGGGACCTATTAGAGGCCATTTGCTCACCTATCTTTACATCTGGAACCGTAAGCTCCCTCTTGCATCTCATTAAGGAGATTAAAGTTTCAAGGCAATCTGATTAAGTATAACAATTTTAAAACACTTTACTGAATCATCTGCCAATCAGTAAACCAGCATATAACCAAATGTGCTGCTAACTTATGTGTAGTTACACATATATAAGGCATTTTCTTAACAAGAGCTCAGTTCTCCAGAAAGCCTCTCTGTGCAGGAAGGGATATACACAGGAACTGAAGGTTAAAATACTTGACTTTTCACTGCTTATGATGAAAAACATATTGCAGACCTGAAAAAACTGAAGAAATTAAATCAAGGTACACCTAAATATTATCAGCACAGATTTCAGAAATAACCCCTTTACAATAAGGGCCTTTGTAGGCTCGTGTATTTTCTTTCACTAAGTTTTATGGAGTTGTACATGTACAGAAGCTGGGGGTATTCTTGAGATTTATATAAAGCAGGTTAGTAAATGTATATGTTAAAAAGTCAAACATTTAAAAGACTCAGTTTGAGGTGTTTTTTGTTTTTTGTTTTTTTTCTTCCTTCTTCCAGCATAAATATGGCTGATCTATCAGAGCCAGAAGGTACTGTAAACTGGAAGGAAAGATGTTTAACTCTGGAGTCACAGTTAATGAAATTTCGTCTCCAAGCAAGCAAGATCAGAGAATTACTAGCAGAAAAGGTAGGTCTTGTGCTATGAATTTTAATACTGTACAAATAATTTTATTAGATGATGGAGTCTCATCACAGTTCATGATTTAAGACTACTACTACTGCTATCTTTTTTCAGGAGAAGAAAAAAACATTTTAAAACAAAAAATAATAATAATATGGAAAACAGATCCATTTTAATGCTGTAAAAGAATTTCACACAACAGATATGCTAGCAAAAATGTTTACTTTCAAATGAAAACACCCGGGCAAATCTCATGCAGAGAAAAACATGTATCCAGTAATCAATTCTACAAGATTATAGTCAATACTTAACACATTTCCCTAAGTGTTTAAGATCTGATTTAAGACATAAAAACTGTTGGAGAAAAAGATCCAGAATTATTATTTTCCGTAGTGTTCCTTACCAAATCATATAGATCACCAGACTGTGTATCCTGTAAGATATTTCCAACTGTGGAGAGTCTAGGGACCTTAGAAGTTGAAAAGTATTATATAATTAATTTGAAGAATATTCTTTAAATATATACTTTATTTTGCAACAGAGAAACATTTCACGTGACATGTTCAAGTATGTGGATACCAACAGACAACTGCAAATGAAGCCAAATTTCAAGTACTTAAAAAAACACCGCTATTATATTTATCAGGTTTAACACTTCCAGCAGAACCAGGCGATCAAAAATAGAAGGGACAAAACATTTTAGAGAATCTTTGGAACTATGTCATCATTATTACTGATTTCAGTGAATTCCTAGCTAAAAAGATACTTTGTGGAAACTACTCTATTTTTCCTTGAGCTAAATTTTCCACCCATTGGAAATTGGTGGAAAATTCCCCCCCCCCCCAAAAAAAAAATCCACCATTGGTCTACTACCATTTATCCACATGCCCCCTAATTCTGCTCTTACAGTTTCCACTGAGTTGCCAACTGCAGACTTACAGATCAATAGGTGGTTTAGCTGTCTCATCTAGTTATTGAATTGATATCGTTTGTTCCTGGCAGTTTGTTACCATTGATTTTACCTGTTCATGCCCTTCTCCCTTCTAGGGAGGTAGAAAACTTAAATTTGAGATGGAAAAAATTGGGGAAAAAATACTTTCTGGAAAAAAAAAATACTTTCTGGAAAACTTCTTGTGTCCTTCATTCCAGTTAGCAAGACCCAATCATGTCCATCAGTCTTGGAGGAGAACATCCATCAGAGTATAATGCCCTCTGTTGTAACGCTCAGCAGATTATTGACTGTTCACACAGTCAGATGTCATATATATGTCTTTTCACACTTCACCCCATTTAGATCACTACTGTTTGGCATAGAATTCAAGTGGCATAACACTAGACGTGACTTTCCTAGGGACTTTCCAGCCTCCATACCTACCATTTCTTATGCAGCTGCTGATGATTATAATTTTGGCAACCAAGAAGTTAAAATGCATCAACAGCGCTTCACAAAACCATCTGTGTTAAAAAATAAAAACAGAGATTTTAGAAGTAACCCCTGAATTCCTTCTATTTGACTTCTCACCTTGTTCCTTTACGGTTTGCATTCCCGAACTCTTAGGTGCTAGAAACGTCCTCTTAAATTCATAGAAATGCATTATTTAGAAGTCAGCAGTTAAAACAAATTACACAGAGTGCAGGGATAAAATCAAGAATTTTCAGCACTGTGCCTGGATCAAAGCAGTCAAAGGAGAATAACTGATTTGCTCTCAACTGTGAAAAACATTACTCCAGAGTTGAAAAGAAGAGTCTTAGGAACTTGTCATGTTACTGCCCTGTTGTTTTAGTTTTCCTTAACTTTCTGAGAATGTTTACAAAAAGCAAAGTGTTTACAGGAGCTGAAAATGGGAGAAATATTTTCCACTGAAGAGCACGGGTCCAACAAATTTTCAGTTGGGAAAATTTGATGTATTGCTCTCCAGAGCAGAGCATTAATAGACTTCATTAAAAATGATCTTTCTCTTCATTTTGTCACTTTGACTTTTTAATATGAATCTTTCATTCATAAACTGGAAGTCATTTAGGACATTCATCAAAGAGGCTGGTCAGAACTTGACAAAATTAGACTCTATTTATCTCTAGATTTGCCAATCTTGCGCGACTGAAAACCAGCTGTTTGCACTAAACCCTTAGGGGTATTTCCATGATGGTTTCATTTGTAATGATCCAGTGTTATTTTTCAAATATTTTTATTTTTGAAATTATAAGGTATACAAACAGTTCTCAGTCTTTGAAAGGAGAAATACATTCACACAATTATGACATTAAACTGCATGGAACTGTTACTCAAAAATATATTTGGAAAACAACAAAGAAAATACTGAAAAACTGCTTGGCCGGTACTTGATCGTGGTATTCATGACAAGAGAAGAACACAGCTGATGTCAGTCCTTACAGCTACTCCTGAGATTTACTACCTGTTGTAGAATGAAACAAGTTGTAATTTGCAAGGCACACAAATATTCACACTCTTACTTTGATTAGCATCAAAGTAAGATGCTTTCTTTGTGATTTTGTTTGCAATCATCTCTGTGCTATGAAGTGTGTAGTAAAACGTTGAACAATAGTACTAGACAGTGTTCTACTTCAAAATAGCAAGAGAAATCACAGTCCTATAGCATGACAGATGTAAAGCCCTCATGGGTATTAAATTATGTAATTTATGTAATTGTTGCAGAAAACAGAGCGAGAGTGGTATTGTGACTAAATAGTAGGTCTCCACAGGAAGGTAATATAAATGAATTACTGTGGTAATTCTCTAGCCTTCTTCCTCTGCATGTAATTGAGACATCTTCTCAAGACAATGAATCAGGAAAAGAAGTTTATATCCTGTTGCAGCATGTGTGTGACTTGTCAGAAACTGCCATTGTGGTTTTTTTTTCATTGTGTGTTCTATAATTCAGTTTAAAACCAGGTTTTAATAATAGTTTGTTTACATTTGTCTTTTTTTTTTAATATTGTGTCTGCAATTTCTGTGCTTTTGTAAATATATTTGGGCTTTGAATTAATTGAAAAACTTCTCTTATACACATGAAAACAAATACCTTTGCGAAATTGTTTTCTTTAATAGTGGTTTTGCAAATAAATGATAACTTAACATGGAAATCTTCTGTATATTTCTCTAATAGATGTGTTCTAATTTAGAAAAACAAACTACTTCCTTTTTTTTTTCTTTTTTTTTTTTTTTTTAAAAAAAAAGTCCATCAAGCACTCTTCCTTGAACCTCAATGGCTGAGAAGTTTGAGAAATTTGCATTATAATTATGTTTCAGCAGGATGGCTACCAGTACTATAATTCTGTAGTGAACTCAGGGGAGAGGAAGAGAGGGGAGCAAAGGAATATACAATGTTTTCAAAGAACTAATCCATTCACTGTTGTTTATCTGTTTGGATTTTTTATTTGTTTTCATTTTGCCAAGAAAAGAGTCTATAAATCTAACATGCTAAGAAAGAGACCTTGTTGGAGTTTTAAGCAGAAGCTGCTGCTGTAAATGGGAGAGGTCTTTAAAGGAATTTAAGGAATGATGTAGAAAGTATCCCTAGTACGCCAAATTTAGGATGTATGTGGAACTGAGTTTTAAGTAGAAGCCTTTATTTGAGTGCAGCTTGAGCCCTATGCATATGAAGAGCTTGCTAAAAACCTTCACTGGTTAAGAGATTACAGTATTTGACTGCAAGTTTAACTCCTAGCTAGCATTTCATGTCAGAGCAAAATTTGGTGCCCACATTCTTTTCATAACAAGTACATTTTTCACCTTAAATATGCATGTAACAAAAGGTGTAAAGTTCATGTTTTTCCTGTCATTAAAATCATGTTGGTTACCTAACTGTGTTAAAGTTGCTGTTGGGCAGCCTGCAATGAATTTCATTTTCATCAGACCCTCTAAGGGTCTGAATATGGCACTATCCCAAATGTTGCATTATGGGCCATCCAGTAATACTCAGCATTTACATAAATGTCTCCAAGTTTGATTCCTTGCTGAGGAACATTATTTTGAAGTTTGAATGACTTGCAACAAATATAAACAATCAAGATAGAGAATATTTTCATATATGTATTGATTTGCTCACTTTAATCCGTCCATTTGAGTATTCTCTGTATAAATGCTCAGCTGGCAGCTGAGTGCATAAGTGACAAATACAATAATATTCATACTTTCTGGACACATTGTGCAAATTGAATGACACTTGATTTTTAGACCAAGTGCTGTTTCCAATATATTCCAAAACATAACAGATATGTGAGTTCAAGGCTTACAAACCAGCAGTGAAATCCATGTCCTTCTGTATTTGTATTCATTTTGGAGACCTATTTATGGTAAGTCATTTAACATTTCAAAATGAAACAGATGCAGCGTGCTTTGTTATCTGCAGCAGGACAGTTTAAAAGTTTTATGTTTTCAGAGCCCATAATGCATTTGATTTGTGCAGTGATTGCCAATGTGAAAATTGTGAAAAAGCACACTGAGTATTTACATTAGCATTCAAAGGCTTATGAAAAGTGAAGTAAAAGGGAGCAAAATACTGCAAAAAAAAAAGGCAAAGGTTATTTTTCAGTATTTCAGTTGCCTCTTCAAAAAACTCTTTTTTCATGGAAAATAATTCAGACAGACAACACCTGAATGGATTAATAAACTCCCTATTGACCCCCATGTCTCAGTTTTCACTGTTGATGACTTAAATCAGCATCTAAAGAGGGTGCAAGAGTGCTGCCTGGGCGTCTGGTCTTGCGCTAGACTCCATTCGGGTAAGCCCCCGCTCATGTCTGTGCACCAGTGAATGGAGCTTTGCAGAGGGTTCACACAGGGAGGACTTCATGTTCATTTGTATGATTTAATAATTAAATCTATTGTAAGTTAATGTGCAGCTGGGAAGACAGAAACAGGAGAAAGCAAGGAGAGTTGAAGAGACTAAAAGTTTAAAGTTTGTGTGGTTAGTCATAGGTTTGTTTACGCCTTTTCAATACCCATACCTTTTCCATTGTAACTCTTTTTTTATCCTTTGTCTGTTATTAACTTCATGCCGTGCCTTTTTATGGCAGCGAGAGGTTTTTTTTGTTTCACTATTTTTGTATGTCTTAAACCTATATTCTTTCTAAGGAAGGTGAAGATGGAAAAAAAAAAAAAGAATAAAAGAGAACTCAGGAAGCAATAAATCAGCTGCTGTCCTAGGAGCCCAGCTGTGTAACGAGAGAGAGCACAGCCAGAGGATGAAAACTTTAATGCTGCTGGTGCAGAGATGGGGGCATCAGTTCTGTTCCAGCCACCTGAGATAGGGAAATAGATGGATGTTGTGGATCCTTGTAATAGCAGGCAGGCGCTGTGCAGATCTTTGCCCTTTCTAAGATTTAAGTATTTCACTTCAAGAAACTACAAGATGTTTTTTCTCTCTTTTTCCTGGAAGCAACTCTTCCTGTACTTAGAATTTATGCATTTAATTTTCATTCCTTCAGAGAGTATTTTCAGGCTTTAAATATCTGTTGTCACGTCTTCAAACTGCATCATGCTGCCTTACATTTCTGGAATTTTGCTTGCTCCTGTAGCATCCATGCTCCCTATGTGTCCTACACACTTCAATTTCATAAGTAAATTCAGTTTCAATCAAGTCAAGTTTTCAATTTTTTTTGACTTTGGCAAGTACTTCTGTACTTTGGCAAGCAGACTTTTGACTGGTACCTTAGATCCACAAGCTGTCACCTCAGACAGTGACATGAAAAAAGGCCTCCTATTTTAGATACGTTCATGCTCTCATCAGAACTTATAATTCAGCAAGAGAAAAGTAGCAGAATTTCAACAGTCGTAGTACAACCATCAAAACAAAAGGAAGCAGGTAGCTGCCTTGTCACAAGAGATGAAAAAACAGATGTTGATACATTTCTCTTAGAATTTTAAGCACCCTTTGAGACTTCTTCTTCCTGGTTTGCCACCATGTGCCTTGGAACATTCTTCCCCCTTGTTAAAAGACTATCTCCACTCCTTTCAAGATTTTGAATGTTACGGTAACAGCTGCTTCTGCTAGAGTGGAGGTCAACATAATTTCCATTTGGTTGTGTCTCTACAACTTAACTATCAGGTTAAGATCTGAGTTGGAAGACAGCCAGAGTGAACTTTCCTAGTATTTCACCAGGCTTAGGAAAGTCCTGAAAAGTCCTTAGGAAAGACCGAAGCTGGGAAAAGTACAAACTATTCAGCCAGCATTACATGCTGCTCATTTGACCTTCACTACGCTGCCTCCCCAAATCCCACTGCTGAATTTCACTTTTCTAAGTCTCTGTGTTTGCTGGCAGCTGTCCTAGACTACTAGTTTTGTAAGAGTTCCCTCCCTGGGCTCTTCTGTTCCATATTTTTAATGTATATAGTTTCCAGAAGGAAACATATTCAGCAAACACTAGGAAGCACTTTTGTGCTAAATAATTATTTTTAAAAATCTTGTTCAAATATGGACAAAAACTTGCAAGAAAACATAGAACTCAGTGCTTATGGTTGTTTTGTGATGGATACTGATAGAAATTTTGAGACCGATCTTTTTGGAGACTGAACAGATGGAGAATGATAATTTTTGTCTAAGGGTAATTTTGTCATTTTGTTCCAAGGAAAGGCTTTTGAGCTAAACATAGGTCATGAGAACTAGCTAGAGAACAGAGTTAAATGAGACTTGCAATTAAGATTAAAATGACTTTTGCCTACCTGTGAGAGCAGTGCCAGAATTTCCTGTAGTTAGAAGCGGAGTGGATTGAGTGGGGACAGAAGACTGCAAAATTATTAGCAGTCTTCAGAAAAAGTATGAGTGTGTATACATGTGTATGTATAAGTGTATACATACATATATATATGCATGAAGCTAAATTGCTTTTACACTCTAATTCTGAACACAGATAAAACGAGTAGGGGGAGTTGGTCAGATAGAAAGTCTGCAGAGGACTAGCTGGCACTGCTTTGTTCATGAGAATTCTCACCTTTTACCTCTTCATTGGTATTAAAAATAGCTAAGACAGGAGGAAAAACCAGGCTGCACTGAAAAGTGGTACCTTGTGAGCTGCCAGGTTGTGAGCACCAAGATAATTTTGCAGTAGTCTCAACCCACGTGAGCGTTCAGATGAGATCTGAAGGAAGAATAAGGCTGTGACTTCCGGAATTTAATCTGAATAACTAATTCTTTCATCTAAATATCTATTTCTTTTCATGTAGGAAATAATGTCAAACAGTAAAATTGCAGTAAAATAGTGAAGAAAATTCACTATGCTTGATCTGAGTAGCCCAAAGAACATTTGAGACGCCTTGAGATGTACATTATCCTAGTTGGGGAGATCTGTAACAAAAGGATTGGGTTCAGAAAGCAGTTCTTCATTTTGGTGACTAAATCTACACCTTTGAGAAACATTTTTAGGTTTCATCTTATTCTAAGGAAAGGCTTTTGTGCCAAAGTATTCAGTTTCATTTTTCACTGACACGTAGTTCATTTTGTGCATAGAGGTAGGTGAGTATCCCTTCAGGTTTTGTGAAAAAAGACAAGCTTCTCTTAATCAGTTAAAAGCCAAGCTGTTATATGAAAGATGTCTTTCTAATTACTGTGTTGTCTTTGGGATAAAACGTCCTCCCGTAAAGAACAAAGTTTATCTTATCCAGTGTATGTGCCAATTCCTTCTTACCAATTCTCTTCTTGTTATTTTTCCTGTGAAGTATTCATATCGTGGTTTCACACCTTTATGTTTTGCCTGTGTGGCTTAATTGGTCCATTCCTACTTTAAAGTCTGTTGTAGCGTATAAATATTTGGCATCAGTCTTACAGAAGTTACTTGACACATAGGAGAGAAATCAGTGCCGAGACAGAAGGCAGAGAGTTTGAAGATACGGGTGGAACATACCCACCCAGTCAGCTCTTCGGTAACTGGAAGGAGGAGGAACGTGACAGCGTTTTCTTAAGCTAAACCACCAGAAGAGAGACCTTTTTTGTCAAAAGAATACATTGTGCTTCAAAAACTATCACTTCTAACTAATAAATGTATGCAAGGCCTTATACCTGTATAGACTGGGCTAAGCATATTTGTAAACAGGAAAACTAACCGTGATCAAAGCCACTGACAGACAGGTGATCGGTTTTAAGCAGTACTTGCTCTTTTACTTAAGGAAATTTAGAGATTTGTTTAAATATGTGAGTTCAAACAGACGAATGCAGAACCAAAAGGGGAAATCTTGGTCACATGCAGTGCTCTGGTATAGCCATCTGGCATATTCAAACCATTTATAAACTTAGCAAGCAGCAAATAAAAAGTCAGATCTTTTGTATCTATAGCTTCTACTGCAAGGCAGTTGCAAAATCTTTTTTATCCAATCTGGAAAATTTCTGACCTATATTATTTCTTCATCACCTGTTTATATCTTAGTGCTCCTTTGAAAGACAGGTGTAGGTGTGTTTATTCCTCACTTGTTTCCCCTATTTGCTTATTTATAGAAGCAGCCATCTCCCCCTGTGAGCTCAGGGAATTACAGACGTCATTGCTGGTATGAATGTGGCTATGTATGAAGGCACAATGCTGCTAAGGTTCACAGTGAGAATTTACTCTATCAAATCTCAAACCTTTAGTCTAAATTTTAAGAGATATTCTGTACAACATTACTGCTTCCATCCAGTCTAAAGGCTGCATCTTTCTTCAGTTTTGGTAAGCCCTGTGTGGTATGAAGACTGATAGTTTGCTAAATCTTAAATTGGACAGATGCAAAGCAGTTTTTCAGCCATAGATGGTTTAGGCCTTTTTTCAGATGAGGATGAATGGAAAAATTGAAGTGTAAGAAAAAAAGAGGTCTGACGCAAATATACTGATCTCAAGTCACTGAAAGTTCTGCACTTAATTGACAGGCTGCATTTTGGGTTCAGAAACATTAGTTTTTAACTGATACTTTGTTCTTGAAAACTGACCTGTTATCAGCATGCTTTGAAAGGCTTACAGAGGAGTGATGCTTTTTTTTTTCCTCTTCATTGTTTTATTCCCGTATTTATTCCAAAATGCCATACACTGAAATTTCCAAAAAGTCTACATGATACAACTCTATTGTTTATAATATTAAAAATGAGGAGACAGACACTGTATTACGCACTGATTATAATATATTTTTTAAATGTGAATGGGACAAATGACCTGGGTAAAAAATTACTTTTTTTATTCATATCAATAACAGAAATTTTCAGAGCTCAAAAAGGAAAGAATTCCAACAACTTTTTTTTTTTAAAAAAAAATAATAAGGTTTTTAAAATAAAAAATGTCTGTTTGACTTACCAAATAATGTTTGGAAATATCAGGGGTATATTATCAATGTAGTGCTGTAATTTTTCTATAATGCACATCACAAGAATAATAATCTCTATATAAAACTGAAAGTATGTATACACATATGTGTACACATGGAGTATTTATAGTACAAAAATGGATGTAAAAATATTTTAGTGCAAAAACAGGAAGCTGTTTCTTGCAATAGATGTTCTAATAAAATAGAAAATCCCTTAACTTGCATAAAAATAAATGTTGTACGTTTCTGAATACAGTCAAGAAACTTCCAGGTGAGCTTTGAAAAACTGTCACTGTGATTTGCTTTTGTATTGTAACAAACTCCTAGTGACTGTGTGTTGAGCTTCAATGACCAGACCTCCATGGCATTACACCTCTTTACTTTTATACTGCTATGTTTCTTCAAAGCATCCAGTATTTATTCACTTGTGGCATTTCTCTGTTCAGTGCTTGAACAAAAATAACTCAATTTGATGAGTGTCAGATGTAGAGTGGTTATTTCCTTACTAAGTTTAAAGCCAAATCTGTTTCTAACAATAGATATTATTTTCCAAAGTTCAGATAATTAATGCAGCATGCGCTAACATGTTTTCTGAAAAATACAGGGGGATTTTTACACTTAAAGAAGGAAAAAGTGCAGGTTAAAGTGACAATCCATTCTTCCATACCTGTGTTGCTTCCATACCTGTGATGTTCTTTAGTCTGTATGTGCATATTTTTTGTTCTGTGCCTAAGACATTTATATTTAAGATTATAAAACTAAAACAAGTATAAATACCATGGGAGACCTCTGAGTCCTTAATGGATTTTGGAAGGACCCTGAAACAATCATAGGTGTACGTGACAAGAATATTCTTTATCAGAGGTTTGTAGAACTGGAGCACTATTTCAGGTTTCTATTCAGGAGATAGAAAATTAGCTTAAGTATACTCTACATGCCCAATGTTACCAATGTCATGCTGGCCCTCCATGTTTCTGCTAGTAAGCCAACTGTTTCTGTTGAGACTCTACAGACTTTATTTTTCTGAAGTCTAGCCTAACACCTGATACATATCATTTAATTCTGTTGATACTGGTGATTTTCATAGTTGTACATTAAAAGACCTTCGTGAGACAGAGGTCTAATTAAAAAGATTTTTGTTTTTTCTATTCACTTTCTGGATAAACACAGAGTTGGTCATCAGTATTCCCGGTACAGCCGCATGTAGGAGTTTTTTCTTCTGCATCCGTAAAACATACCAACCTTTGCTTTCAAATGTCTTATGGCTACAGTTACCTGCCTTCTTCATCTTGAGGTAAAGTTAAGATAGTATTGTAGTATTTACCTCCTCTATTTTTGTTTCACTTTGAGGATCTTAAGCTGTCTCTTCATGGTCTGAAATAGTCTTCAAACTTACTGGGTAAAGAAAATTTACCACTGCATCTTATTCTTGAGGAGTTCAAAGTTTGGCTTTTGATTTAAATGAGCTATTGGTGGTCCACCCGGGTATTCTCACCATCCCTCTCTCTCCCCCTTCCCTCCCTCTCACACACACAGTAGCACTGTGATCGTTGTTATGAAATCTCCTGCTAACTTAAAAAGAAAGGTTTAAGGCTAGTTTGTTTTTTTTTTTTTTTTTGTGAAGAGAAAGCCTTTCACTGGGTACTAGTCCCAGTCTTCTGTCCAACAAGTTTGATAACCTTTGGAGTATCCTAAGGCAGTGCTTTCTTATCTGCAATCTCACAGGCCTATAGAGTAGCAGAAAACTTAGAATACAGATTTATTTATTTATTTATTTATTTATTTATTTATTTATTGTACCTGCAAAACTATTTTGGAGAATGATTAGAGATTACTTTTGCTGATAGAAAAAAAAAATATATTTTTTTTAAGTTTTACAATAGATGCTGAAAAAAAAATAAACTCCAAGTGAAGGGAGAATGAGGACTTACTTAGCAATTGCTAAGTAGCATCAACTTACTGAAAAGTTAGTCAATTTAACCGTTACACCAAGTGCTCATGTTTGGTAACTATGGTATTCCGCACTTGCTGAATAATACAGCTGGCTTTCTTTTGGTTTTTATTTTATTTGACTTTTACAGGAGACTCCTAAGACAAATTGAGGACCCTTAAGAATTTTTCCAAATAACAGCTCCCGTTTAACTGTTGCCAGGAAGCTGACTGACGCATCCAGCTTGTGAGATCATGCAAAGCTTCCTAGCATATCTTCTTGAAATAGTTAGCTCTTAAAGAAGCAAAACCAAACGTGCTCTTCCATTTTTAATCTCTGAATGCTAGTTTTCTTGCTAATTATTCTCTCAGCTATTCTGGCTCCTAGCTTTATGCCCATCTTATCAACAGCTTTATTCCACTTACATCCGCTGTCCCAGCAGACTAGGTGAACATGGTACTGTGTTCCAGGGCCAGTGCAACACTATATATTCCTAGGAAAGGTGCATCCTACAGGTTCGGTGTAGAAACATGAAAGGACCTTAGGTCTGTCTTGGACCGTACTATCCCAAACTCCAGCTCTTGCGCAGAAGAGCAGTGCCGCTGCTCTGTGCTCGTACAGTGGTTCAGGATCATCAGGTAGTGCCAGGGACACTTCTTTTCGGGTTTAAGCAGAGTCTGAGCGAGCCGAACTGCACTGACTGCTGAGTGGGCCTGGCAAGCAGCATTTCCACGTTTTGCTTCCATTCAGATCTGCCAGGTTTCTTATATGACCTTACAGCTGGAATTGTACTTACTGGACATAAATGAGTTGCCAGTTATGCCCGTGGCAGTCACCTGCATTTACAAATTGTTTGCCTGTGAAAATTGGTGAACTACTTGCTACTCAGCAACAGTGAATTTCACATTATAAATACCTGAAGGAAGTTTCTGTCATAACGTTATCATTATGACAAATTATTATTAACTATTACAGAGTATTGACAGTGTTTATTATTGATATAATGTCTACACTTCTACTTGGTTTAGCATAGTGCTTTTACTACAGCAGAACATTAGCTCTCCAAATACTCAGAAATAACCTCGATTTGTGAGTCAAAAACTCACTAAAAAGAAATGTCATAAAAGTGATGTTAAAGTAACTTTTGTGAACTAAGCCTACATTTGAACATAAAACGAAAATAGATGGGAAGTAACCTTAGAATTCAAAATCCTACAAATTAAACTCAAAGTTAAAATCTCAAAATGAAGTCGTACAAATAGGGAATTAAATACATGTGAGCAGAGAGAAAGCAGGCTCATCTCCCTGTCTGTCTGTCCAGCCTTAGTACAGGAATGACTGGGACGATCATCTCCTTAGCGCTGTTCCTTCAGAACAGCTCTTCAGGGACCATGTGCATCCTGTATTGTTTATCGCTCTTCTATCAGTAGAGTGTTGTGGTATTACGACGTAGATTTCGGGTTCTTGTGTCCTCTGAGAAAGTCCTAGAAGGCCAGTCTCTGCTTTTCTTATGGCAGTGAAAACTCATTTGATCCTTTTTCATTTTTTGATTGATAGAGAGTGATGACTCTGTGTCCTTGTCTCTTTGAGGTGCTAACAGTACACAGAACTGTTTTGTTTGATTGACAACATAATTGGGGAGAGAAAAAAATAGAGAAAAAAAGAAACTGAAAGATGCCAGAAATGGTGAACAAACAGGACAGAATGAAACTGATTATTTTAAATAACCAGCAGTAAACAGGAGACAGAATAAATGGTTTTCATTTTCATTATTTGTATTGTGTGCTTTCCTCTGAACAAGTTTGAAGCTGAATACTGAGTATACCAATGTAAAGTATTTGGTGTTTCATCCTCCTGAGGTAAACAGAGAGGTTTATAGCTAGAAGTTTCCTGAGAACCAATCTGTAAATTTATTTTATTTTTTTTAATTGTAAATTTATGTAAATTTATTTTAAATATTTTAAATTCCAGAACCAATCTGTAAATTTATTCCAAATTTAATCTGTCTGTAAATTATGGAACAATATATTCATTTCCTTACGTACTTAGTAGTATGATTTAAATACTCAGTTCACTTTTTTAAAAGTCGTAACTGTGTTGTTCACCTAAATCAGACTAGAGAGCTCTTCATGAAACTTTTAACAAAGCATTTCTTTTGGCCTACTCTACTCCATGTTGTTGGAAACCCCTTCAAAATAAATTATATAAAGTGCAGGGGTTTTCAGAGGCCTGGGGCAAAGACTGAGACAATGATTATTAGGCATCATTATAATGAAACAGGTCAGGGTTTCTTGCCTCTCAAAAGGGACCCGCACTCCTCCATGCAGTGCCGGAGTCTGTCTTCATCCATTTCTGCTGTGGCTTTTTACATCCTGTTTTGTGCAGCACCTGAGTCCGCAGTGTATCTTCTGCTACATACCCTCTTCTTTCACCCAAAGGGTGGAGGAGACAGGGACAGAAAAAAAGATAAATTTGTCAATTTCAGAAAAATTAACAAATTGTAGAATGTGCTAAGTACCCTTTACTCTTGCCAGTTTTGGAAGTACCTGAAGGAGCTTAGCAGTTGTAAGACCATCGCCTTCTCTGCAAGGGAAAAGTTCTGGGGTTACTGTCAAACATATTTCTACTCTTGGTAACAGGTAAAAATAGCAGTATTAATTATTTTTCTTTAGAAGAATCTTAACAGTGTTTTAATGTGGTCGTAATCATGAATCATCTCCCCAGTCTGACACACAGTTTATCTTCTTATTTATTTTTATGCTCCTTTTCAGAACTCATCTTTTCTTTTTTCAGAACGGACCATGAATATATGTTTCACTGTGGTATTTCTGGCAGCAGGCAGAAGGCATGGCCATTTTACTGTATGTTTTTATGTATCTACAGATGCAGCAGCTTGAGAGACAAGTTATAGATGCTGACCGTCAAGCAGAGAGGGCTTTTCAGCAGGTATATCTAAATTGAAAAATACCTCCACTAGCTATGTGCATGTTAAGGTACTGTTACCAGGGGAAATTCAGAAAATTGCTTTCTGTCTTAAGTATTGCTTAAAAGGGAGAAGACAGCTTCCTTTTACATCATCTACTGTTATGTCTTAGTAGAGATGTCCTAACACCTTTCTTTGCTCACTGTCCAGTTCAGCAAAGTCAAAGCTAACAGAGCAAATCCAGAGCAGATGCATGTAATGGACTTCTTCGTTGATTGATAGAAATAAAAGGGAGAGGAAACAGTGAGCTATTTTAGAAAAAAAATATAAAAATAAAGCGAGGCTACCCAATACAGTCTCTAAATAGAACTATTCTGTGCTGCTTCTGTTCTTTAAAAAAAAAGTGTTTTGCCAGTCCTGCTGGTATTAGATGGAGAGAGTGACATAACAAACTGTGGCATTTTTTCTCAAGTAAGGTTTGGAATTTTGCAGGATTACCTTGAAACAAAAGTTGGGGGGGCAATTTTAACAAATGATTTTGTGATTAAATTATTACCTCTATCGTGGAATATTGTTTCTTAAAGTTGTATGTTTGACCTTCCAAATAGGTGCAAGTTATGGAAGAAAAATTAAAAGCAGCTAATGTTCAAACGAGCGAATCAGAAAACAGGTTGTATAAGAGATGTCAAGATCTGGAGATCCTGATTCAAGATAAAAATGACATAATACAAAAATTGGAGCAACAACTTGAGGAACAGGTTAGAAATAACTTACAAAAGAGAAGCATCAGTTCCATTCTTAATTATGCAAAAGAAAAATAAAAGAATTAAGATCAATAGAGGACAGAAAAGTTTAGAATTATTTCTGTTGTTTGATTGGGGAGTTTCCCATTAGGAGTGTGCTTTGAGTAACATTTATTCACTTGCAAATTATGCCCTCACTTCCTTTGAAAGAACATCTAATTTTTAAGAGGGCCAAGACGTTCTTCCTTATCTCTGTCTCCTCTGTTTTCCAGTGGAATAGCAGCCTCTCTGAAGGGCCTATTTGTCATTTGCTTAAAAGTCACCATGTGTCACCCAGGAGATTTGAATTTCTTGAAGGAAAATTTAGGATTTGTTTCTGATGGTACTACTATGGCAGACTAGAATGTTAAGTGAAGTGTATGCTTGTGTCTTTTTTTTTTTTTTTTTTTTTCCAGAAGCAAATACGACTTCAAGAAGCAAAACTCATAGAAGAAAAAGCAGCTAAAATAAAAGAATGGGTGACGGTCAAGCTCCATGAGGTATATATAACTCTTGCTACAATGCTTGTCATACAGAAAATTGACCATAGTCAAAAAAATGCTTCCCAGTTTGATTGGTTGGTATGGTTACTTCACTGAGTGCAAAAGTGTCCATATCACTTGACTTCTCATGTCTGATTTGCTTAACTCGTATCTCTGTGTCCTCTTCGTGGAGAGAATCCCACACAACTGTTCTCTGGCAGATACTCTTATCTCCACCAATTGAGAGAGATTAGCTGGCAAATTTTGCTTGCTGTAGCAGGTGCTTGAAGTGGGAATAATTCCCCAAAAGCTGATCGAGTCTACTGGGGCCTGGCAGAAAAAAGGACTTACCCTTTCTTTATTTTCCAGTGCCCACTGTACTCTTAGTCATAAATAGTTTCAGGGGCGCTGGCTCTATTCCCGTAAGAGACCAGCTGTCTCCCTTGTTTCTCTGCTGCGGTGAGATAACCATCTGTACCCTGTCTAAGGCTGCCAGTGTTGGTATGCAGCAGTGCTTTCTCCTCCTTCCATTTAGAGAATTTAAAATTGCCTATAAATGTTACAGTCCTACAGTCCTGTTGTTAACTGGAAAGTGCACGCTCCAGTTTTAAAAAAAATAATAATTAAATAGGAAACTAAAAATAACATTTATGGTTCATCTGCAAGGGAAGTTTTTAAAATCATTTAATAAAAATGCAGTAAAGTTTAGCTAAAATATCTCAAAATCATTTGCAGGAAATATGACTGAAACTATGTACTTAGTTTGGAATATGCAGGATCTCAAGCTAGTTTCACAGCAGTGGCTAGGGGTCACTCTCTGGGAGGTGAAATTGATGGCTCCCTTATCTGTGATACTGGACACTCAGATTCACACCTTCTCTTTTCATAATTCAGAGCTGGTATTCGAACCAATGTTTCTTAATTCCTAATAGTGGGCTATAGCAATGGCTTGGTGGGGTCTTTTTCTTCCTGTAGATCTGTTCTGTGTACGCTTTTCAGTACCCATTTATTGAATACTTGCTGTGGGATGTCAGGATGCCATTATTGTCGTCAATTCCTCTACCTTCCCTTGGGTTTGCCAAATGGTACAAGAGTTTGTTTGCAACTCTAGCCCTTCGCTTTTATTAAAAGTGATAACAGAGATTTCCCTTTTTCTTAATTATTTAGGCTTTTTAAAGGAGTATTGAATTTGCTTGGTGGGGGAATGATTTTAACAGAGTAAACAGTTGTGCAAACAATCGTTGCAGGGATTTTTATTTTTCAGAAAATACAAATGCACAGACTGTCATTAAGCAAAGTAAATTGGAGATTAGCACTTGAAATAGCTTCACCTTAAGAAAACAAATTCAGAGAAAATGTTAAGTGATATAATGACTTTCAAAAATGTTTCACCAATGGATGAGGTTAAATTTACGTGTTTTTAGTTAGAGGTGGAAAACCAAAACCTTCGTTTGATCAACCAGAAGCAAACCAAAGAGATGAAAACTGTACAATCCAAACTGCAAGGTAAATGTACAAGTTTTTGAAACATTTCTCTATATATAGCATACTTCTTACTATACCCTGTTAATTTGCATATCCAATTTAATTGAAATATTCCATAAAATCACAAAGATTTCAGTGAGCATTAATTACCTGACTTCAGAGTGACTGTACATAAAGTTGCTAGCCAAGCAATAATTTAATTTTTATTAAAAAGACATTCAAACAAAGTACAACTCTTTTTTGCTGGCTGAACTGGTATCTTTGTGTTATTTAAAAGGATTTGCAAATAGTAAGATTTGACAGGGCTTGTGTCAGGTATTTGCTTTCACTTCATTTTAGCACTGTTATTCTAGCACTGTTAAGGAACCAATGAATGTCAGTCTGAAGGGAATAAGAATTCTCATCAGATTCTTGTAGTTATTACATTTGACTACAGTCATCCAAAACCTATTAACACGTAATTGCTGAATTACTATTCTTCAGAAGCTACGGGCAAGAAATCTGTTACTTCAACACAAAAACCTGGAGAATGTCAGCGACTAAGCAGTTTGACTTTTGGATGTTTATCAAACAGAGCCAGAAGTCCTCAACCATCTCCTAAATCTGAAGAAATAAGCAAATCTTCATCAAAAGAGTCTGACTACACTGAAGGCAAAAGCACACTAGGTACTGAGTCACACATACTGTCATTTTATTCTAACACAGTTGGGAACCAAAATCAACTGCTATGTAAGTGGATCCAAACCAGCTGTTTTCCAAGTATGTAGCAGTGCTATCTTCTTCTTTAATGCCAGTCTTTACTACTAGGAAGAAATTGTTCTGAGCATTAGCATCTCAGTAATACCATGGATACTTTGCTTGGCAGCATGCAGTGGCTGACGGATGCTCTGGCTGCCCAGGAAAGAAACCGTTGTGGTTCAGGTTTGCTCCACAGTTGAGGTGTGCCAGTCCCCCAGAGACTGCTGTTAGGTTTTTATGCTTGTGTACAGTCTGATTTAAGTCCGGCTTCTGTATATTTTATCTATGCTACCACTGGTGTCCCAGTGTTATTTTTATGTCCTAATTCAAGAAGGTGCTATTTTGGTCAGAAATAATAGAAAAGAGTCTCAGTCATCTTTTTGCGCTATTGGTTCCTATCCAAACAAGTAAAAAGCTCCCTCAACAGTTTGTACAATTGCCCCCACAAACCCTGAAGTCCTGTAATGCTAGCAGATTGATGATGTGCTCTTATGCTGTTATAAGCATAAACCATTGCAGCTTGCTGCTTTTCTTAAGCAACGAAAAACCCAGAAAGGAGACTGTTACTCCTGCTCTGGTCCTTCATTTGAGTCCCACAGTACTATTTACGGCCTCAGAATTTTCTTCACAGTTAGTCATGGTATCCAACATTACAAGCTGAATTCTGTGGAAAAACAGAAATTGACACAGATCCCATTAATATTTTGTATACTTACTTATCCAATCCACTTTAACTTCATAGAGCTATTTAACTTTCCCAAGTGTCTGTGTAGAAAAGCCCTAGTTAAAGCATCTGTTTTAACTCAGGGGGAGCACGTAGGCCTCACTGACATGCTTCAAGCTGTAGCTCTCTCTTGCAAAACCAGGTAAAAGTGAAAAGTGTAAGCAGAGTTATTTTTAACACGTCTTTCCCTAAGCATTTTTATGAGCCACTCTCGTGTATCTTAAGCATGCTCCACTGAGAATATGGTAATAGCTTGCAGAATAAATTTCTGTAAATAAACACTGTAGATACCCTCAGAATATTTGATTTGTTAGCGTAAATCTTTTCTGTCAAGCTTTGACTCCACTTTAATTTTCTCTAGATTTAATAAAGCAGCTAAATGCTTATGCCCTCTTAAACCATTGTTTTGTCTTTTGTTTTCTAGTTTTTATTACGTACATATCTGGTTTACTTTAACACTTGGCTCCACTCTGCTCATCTGTACATTTATTGCCATATTTAGTTAGGCTAAAACTTGGAGTATTGTCTGTTATATTTTGTTCTTAAACACTGTTGCAAATTCAGTTGCATTAAAAAAATTGTAATATTTTTCTTATGGATTATTATATACAATATTCAGAAAAAAATAAATGTGCTTACTTGAAATGGTTACCTACTTCCTATTTGCAGACATAATGACAAAATCCTTTAGCAGTCAAATTTGCTAAAGTAATTTTCTCCTGTTCATTGTATTTCTCTTCTAGAGAAGGATATCCTGGAAACTACCTTTGCTGGTCCTGCGCATGAAAGCAATAAAGGTCAGAAGTCATTGCAGCAAAGTTCCTCAGGATCACAGCAGAACAAAAATGTGAGAACAAGTTGTTCATCCAAAGATCTAGACAGTGACATGTCAAAGAACTCTTGCACTACAGGGAGTGACTGGAGCTCAGATGAGGATGGAGGAGACAATAAAGGACTGAAATCCAGGTGTGCATCCACTCTCTCAAGCCACACATCTGAAGAGAATGCTAGGTACAGTAGAGTGGGAAGTGAAATGTATTTGACAGCCTCTGATGACAGTAGTTCTCTATTTGAAGAAGAGAATTTGGGTGTTCAGAGGACTCAGCACAAAAAGTTGTACTCCTGGCAGCAAGGGTCCCAAAGAAAAGGTCAGAACAATCCAGGTGGAAAGTGCAACTCAGACTTCACAAGTAAGAAGAAAGACCAGGATAGTTCTTCAGATGAACTGAACAAGAAATTTCAATCTCAGAGGCTAGATTATTCATCCTCATCCAGTGAGGCAAATACCCCAAGTCCAATTTTAACCCCTGCTCGAACCCCTAAACACCCAATCCTAGCAACTTCTGCGGGCTCTCAATACCTGACACCATCAGATTCTCCCTCAAATTTGCCACCTCCAAAGTTACGGACTCCTAATGTTTTTAGTATAAATTCAGCATTGACAAAAAAACATTTAAGCCAGCCCCAGCTGAGCTCTGATAGAATGTTTGGTAAAAACAGAAATGCTATAAGCATGATACGTCCATGGAGACCTCAGGAAACAGACATTGATCTGGTGGATGGAGAAGATACAGGTATTTTAGAGAAAATGGAGATTGGCTGTGATGAAGGAGTGTTTACCTATGACTGCACTGAAGCACAAAATGCTGAAGCCCAGGAACCCTGTGATACGACAAAAAAAGCTGCTAGCAACAAACCTCCAACCCCACCATTACATCGATTTCCTTCCTGGGTAAGAGTAATTCTAGATACTTTTCCTGACAGTGCAACTAACTCATCTTCATGCTTCTCTTACATGTTTTTTGTTGCCTGTACCTCTCCCATTCTCTGTTAACAAGACAGGGTGTTATTTTAATTAGTTAGTTAATTAGTTAGGAGGACAAATCCAGAAGCAAGTTTGATTCGAAGCACAGCATTTCAGCCATTGAAAAACTTTTTTTTTTTAGATAAGAGCTTTTTTTAACATCACATCTAAGTTGCATATATCTTTTTGTGTATAACCAATAAGGTAATGCTTATGAATGTGTTTATTTATTGAAATACGATCAGGGACTTAAAAGTGCTGGTGTCAATGCTGTTACTATAACCATCCTACCTCTCACAATCTAAACAATAAGTCGACAGACAACAACTACAGATTACAGAAGTTACATATCATTTTTTCCAGAAAAAAATTAAAGCCGTCATTTGGGGAATTAAAATAGATACTAATTTTTCTAACACAAAATCCAAAACTAGCTCCATCTATACTCAATAATTCTGCAGTTCCACAGTCCTATTTTGTGATTCAGATGAGAGTAATGTGTTAATATAACACATTATTTCTGCTGATATATTTTAGTACATATTTTTTCATTGTAGATTTTCATATTCTGGCTTTTTAACACAAAACAGTTGAAAAGTTGTCTCTGTAATGTCATGTCTCTGTTCTTAACTATATAATCTTCCATTAAAAAGTATTCTTGCTATACCTTCTTTGGCCACTGATAATAGTATATTTAAAAAAGAATTTAAATGAATGAAAAGAAGTTTTTCATTTTGAGAAAAAAAGATTGAATAATACAGTGTGTTATGGTGGGTGAGAGATATAAAACAAGGATGCATTTTTCAGCCACCACTGACGACACCATTTTATCAACCATATTGTCACTTGAATATGTTAACACAAAGACTAGGAGGCTATGGGGAGGCTGAAAAAAAGTAATAGTATTTTAATTTTCTACCATCAAATCCATTCTTTTTATGTTAGGAAAGCAGAATTTATGCTGTAGCCAAATCTGGCTTAAGGATGTCTGAAGCTTTGACCATCGAATCTCTTAACAAAAGTAAGTGTTTTAGTTGTTCATTGTCTCATGAGCAAAAATTTTCTTCTTACAGTTACTGGTAAGACAGGACCAAATGTCACATGTTCCTCTAAGATACTAAGATTTAAGTACCTGCTATTTAAAACCTTGAAAATCATTGGTTATCTTTCTATTGCCTTCTATTACTTTGCCTCTTGACTTTGTGCTGAATTTGTACTTTGTTCACACCAGATTTCTTTGCGGTTCATTCTCAAGATTCTATACCAAATATCAGGGTGAAAGATTGTACTTTCAGTTTAAAAAGGGTTAATGGTCATGATTACAACTTATTGTAAATCTCAAAAAAACTTTAAATCTCACATCCAGAAGAATCAGGAGTTAGTTCAATTTTTATAGCTGAGCTATACAGTGCAAAAAATGACATCAGAATTTGGTAAATTGAGGGGGTGTAACTTAGGAAAGTCATTTATACAATGTGTTGCTTTTTTAGGTGCTGTTTCACTAACTTCATACTCCATATCTGGATTATACACATCTCTGATATATAAGAACATGACCACTCCTGTCTACACCACTTTGAAAGGGGTAACTGCATTACTGTTTAAAGGACATGTTTAAATACCATTAGGCTTCACATCCAAAAACTTGCTTTTTCACATTTGAGGCTACCATGCCAGATGTGTCATAAGATCATGGTTAGAGGTTATAGAACCCTGGAAGTAATGGAAATGTCAAATAGCTGGGAAAAAAACAAAACTACTGCTTCTTATAAAATGTTACCAGCGCAGGTCAGTCTTTCTCAGGTCCCTTGCTGATTTTTTTCCAAAGACTTGTTAATTATTAAACAGAGCCACATGGTGTTCAGTGCCATAATTAAAAGCATTTGTGTGTGTATAGAAATGGCTTTGTGTCAGTGCCAAAGCTGTTTTTATTCGGATAGCCAGCAGTAACTAATCACAGCATTATTGTTTTTCTTTTTCTGGCAGCTTTTTGTGATTGGAAGGATCCATCCCTTAAGCTTGCCTCAGTTTTCTGTTTCAAAGTGTGGGGGTGGTTGAGGATACAGAGGACAGAGGGAATTCAGTTTTATGTTGATATTTGTGTGCCAAAACTCACAGCCCAAGCAAGAACAGCTTTGAATGTTACAAAGCCAGCAGAGCTCTGCCACAGTATGAAGGAAATGACTGATAGTTTTTACGCAAGATACCAAAAAATGTTGTGTTAATTTCTGCAGAAAGCAACTCAAATAAGCAACAGCCCATTTATAGATGAGTCGTCAGGATCTGAGGAAGAAGACAGCTCTCGGTCCAGCTCAAGGACTTCTGAGTCTGATTCTCGAAGCAGAAGTGGACCAAGTAGTCCTCGGGCTATGAAACGAGGTAGGCAAGAAAACAGAAGAATTAACTCCTGGGAAGTTTGGAAAACTGAACAGTTTGCTTTATCTTCTTAAAAGTTGATTTCTTAGTTAAATTGCATGGGCATCTTAAATCAAGGCTTCTGTCAAAGCCTAGATCTGTTCAAGCAGGAGAAATGTCAGTTGCGTGTGGTTTTCTTTTTATTGCTGTTATTGAAGATGGATGTTTAAGGTGTTAGTCTAGTATCTAGCTTTTGTTGTGAGGGAAACATGACTTTTAAAGGAAGAAACCCCATTCTACTTGTGCTCTGTCACACCAATCATTCCCTATAACCTTTAACTGCATGTATGCAGTTAAATGACCTAGAAGAAAGTAACTGCTAGCAGCAAAAAAACACATACTCATTTTTATAAAACAGAGCAATAGTTTAACATGATTAGAAAGCAGGTGTGAAAGTTCCCCCAACAGAGTATTTGGTTCTATCATCTCTCATGCAGTGGTGGACTTCTTTCCTTGTAGTGATTGTTTTATGCAAAGATGTAGTTAAAACACTTGAATCCAGTAATATTGTTTTGTCAGAGGTAAATCTCACAGCAGTGTATAACTGTGTGTTTTCCATCTGCAAAATGAAAATAACATGCGTCACCACGTGGCGAGATACAATTCTTCTTCATTAGATGACAGTATCACTATTATCTCCCTGAGAAGGTTTCTTCACTGAGTAAAGCAAGGGAGTTTACAACCTAACATCCTAGTGCTTAGATGCTCCATTATATATTGCTTAGCAATGCAAAATAGCATTATTTGGTTGTTCCTGTTAAGTATGTTAAAATCCCAGTGAGCTAGAGTTCCGCTCACATCACCCTTGTGCAGGCAAAAACAGCTGCTGATTTGCTAGGAGTGTTTCAGTGCCAGCCATATGTGCCATTGAGGCTGTTTCACTTCCCAGGTCTGCCTGCTGCTCTGCAAGGAAGAAACAACCTCCTTTGACCTTCAAAGCTTTCTCAGCCAGCTTTCTTAGGGCCAGGACATGCAACCTTCCCCACCCGAGTCTTTTCCTTCACTGGATTTCTCTTGCAATTCCTGTTTTTTATGTAATGGCAACAGAAAAGACCAAAGGGCTTATCTGTAGTGGTGATGAGCAAAAACCAGTGCTGTAGCTACATATGCATCTCATCATGTTTCCACGATAGGAAAGGTAAATCAGCTAATTTCATAGCTGATTTCACCCACAGTTTACATCATGTCTGTAAAATTGAGCCATTCCCTTTGTGCTTTCTTCTTCAACACTAGCCCTTGCATTACTTCATGCGTGGAAAGCTTTCTTAATCACAAAACACACATATACATATGAGATCGGATTGTTCAAAAATCTAGGCAGTCACAGATTTGTCTAGGAGCATAATTAGCCTGCTGCATATTTGTTATTAAAGATCTTACATGAAAAGAGAACAACTGACCTGAAAGCCCAGGTGGCTTGCCAAAACAATAAATGAGAAAAGCATTTTTTTTACATCAAATCAGCAAATAAGTTTGGAAATCAGTGAGACAAAGGAAACATGACGTCTTCATTTCAGTCTTGGAGAGTAACCTTTCAGAATAGAACACTGGTCAAAAAGTAAAACTTTACAAAAGGACGTGTTTGAAAATAATCATTTCTATGATGATTATGGAGCAGTTTGAATTTTTATTGCTAGAATTTAAAACGGTGCATTTCTTTCTAGGAGTAAAGCTAATAAACTTTTTTAAAATTTTGAAATCTGAAATTCAGACTTTTAGAAAATCTCCATATAAAAAATCATACTAATTGCAAAACAAAGACAGTAACCTACAATTTCAGCATAAAACAGGTGTTGAACTTAGCTTTTTAGTACCTAGGCACTTGCATTGGAAATCTGGATAGCAGAGAAAATGATAGAAAGAGGAAGGAGAAAGTTACTTAGTTTAATTAAAGATCTTGCATTTGTTTTGTACAGAATAAATGTGATATATGTCACTGACTTCCCCCTCTAAAAAAGGTGTAGTAATATAACAGAAGATCATAATATATAGAAGATAATTACTTCTTGTTTCATTCATAACTCTTAATTATGAAGAAAATGGGATTATAACTATTAGCATTGTACTAATAGTTAGATATGCTGATATTTTTTTTTTTTAAATGCTCAGTTCCTAATGGATTTACGCAGATACTTGTGTTTGCCTGTATATCCTACCCAGATATTCTTTCTGCATGGATGTTCTGACCTCATTTGCTTGTTACATAATAAATAAAAATACAGAGAAACATCTCTCTTTTAACTCAGGTGTGTCTCTGTCTTCTATGACCTCCGAAAGTGACTATGCTATTCCTCCTGATGCATATTCAGTAGATACAGACTATTCAGAGCCAGAGCAGAAACTTCCTAAAACCTCTTCCTCATCTACTGATAATGGAAAAAATGTAAGTACTGAAGTTCTGTAAAGAAGAAGCATACCTGTGGTACTGTGTATATATTTGCATTCAAAGAATACTACCAAGTACCTGTATTCAGTCTTGCTGACTCACAGACTGCCTTATGAGTACAAATATCAATATATATCAGCAATAAAATAACCATATAAGACTGCAATAATTGATATGAGGTGGAGGGTAATTGTGAGCTTTCTGTATAGTTCATGGAAGTAGGTAGACAACTCCATAAGACAATTCAAAGCACTTAAGAAGTTTCTTTCTTGGAACCAGATCTGGTATCAGGTTGCATAAAAATACTAAAATCAGCTTAAAATTATTATTTGAATATTCCAAAAAAATAGGAAGGGTTTGCACTGAAGGAGCTGTAGGCATCAGTAGAAATCTGTGTGCAGTAATCTGTTTCTGTAACTTCCTCATACTGGGAAAATTACTTCAGGCAAACCAGAGAAATCCTAAGCAATACAGCCCAGGAGGATCAGTCAAAGAAACCAAACCATTACAGGGTATTGGTCTGTCTCTGTGAGCTTCTTAATGGCCTGCATTAGTAGTTAGTGTCTTGGCTTAAAAGTGGGTTGAATGACTGATGACAAAAATAATTTCTTTTAAGCTTTCTTCAGAGAGCAAAACTGTGAACTCTGTTTTACCGGTGTACACACTGAATGCATGTCTTTGCAGTGCTCTAAATTACACTGTGTTATATCTGTTCTGTAGGTCAGGGCCTAAAGTTTGGGGAAAATGATGTATTTAGATCATACTAATTTTGTTCTTTGTTTAATATAAATAAGTAGAGTAAAATCAGGAATCATTCTGTTCTCCATTCCTTTGTATAGTTCTGGGCAAATGATTTACTCTGCTTCATGTACTATAACTGTAAGTAGGGATATTAATTAGTCATCACACATGCATGGCATTTGTGTTAATGCTTGTAAAAATGCTGTCCTTGGAACAAAAATCTCATAAAATATTTTAATTGTTATTTAGCATGCTTATAAGTCATTCAAACATCTGTGTGTGTGGTGTAATTATACAATATCTCTGGGGCATATAGGTATATTGGTGTACTTAACTACTTCTAATGTAACTTCTAAATAATCAGGAACCTTTGGAAAAATCTGGATATCTGTTAAAAATGGGTGGTAAAGTGAAGACCTGGAAACGACGATGGTTTGTGCTTAAAGGAGGCGAATTACTATACTACAAATCTCCAGTAAGTACATAGAGCTATTTGCTGTTTAGTATTAGATTGTTTTTTTACTGAGAATTTAGGGCTTATGGACGGAAAAGAAATGCATTCCTGGTGTTTGAGCTGTAAGAGGACTCAGTTCCTCAACAGGCATACGAGGTACTCAATGTGTAAATAGTAAATAGTCAAGATTAATGAGTTCTTAAATGAGTTCTAAGATTATTTATTACCACTTGTTGATGGATTTAAAATATTCTGTTCCATTCTTTCCATACAGAGTGATGTAATTCGAAAACCTCAAGGTCAAATTGAGCTAAATGCATCTAGCCACATTGAAAGGGGTGATGGAAAACAAACAATTCAGGTGCCTGCTTTTCTCTGTTTTTCAGTGGGTCTTTATTTCCTTTGCCAAAACGTCCCAGTCCATTGTGGTCTTGGAATTAATGAGTTCCCTTTTTTTAAAACCAAAGGGTCATTTCGACAATAAAAACAATGGGTAGAAAGGCCTAAACATAGTCTTGTCTGTGTTGTTACAAAAGTCAGATTATAGCAATATGAGACAGATATAAAAAAAGAGAGTGGTCTTACTTAGGACTAGACAATAAGGTTGAATTAAGTTGTTTGAAATGAGATAAATTAGGTTTTATCAATTCTGCTGTACTACAGTATTTCAGAAGAAGTCTCAGAAACTGTGGTTCTGTCTGGTCTGCTTGGCCATTCAATATTTTGTTAATGCACAATTATTTGGGAGAAATAACCCCCCAAAGTGTGAAACTGCATTGGGTAGTATATGTTAAAACCTTCAAATTGTAGCGTGGAATGTGTAGTGTTCTTAAAGCTCAAAACTCTTCTGCCATTTCATAGCTGACCACAGAAAAGCGGACATACTACCTGACTGCAGATTCTCCAAACATCTTAGAAGAATGGATCAAGGTACTACAGAATGTTCTTAAAATACAGGCTGCTAGTCCACTTTTTATACAGCCTGAAATCAAGCCTACCATGAAAGGGTTACTTACAAAGGTAAGAACACTTTTCTTCCCCCAAATGTGCCTTATTCCATATTTATTAAGAATAATATCTAGATGAAAATGGTTCTACAGTAAAATCAATGCAAGCAAAACAGACATGTATTAGCTTTTCCTGCATTTTTCAAAGTGAACAGTTGAGGAGGACTACCAACTAGCTTACTTTTCTAAAAGCTTTTCTTCTGGTCGTTTGAGATTTGTTTTTTCGTTTTAGCTTTTTAATTCATTAAACGTTGTTGAATTCTCCATTTGCATTTAAGAGGTATCCTGGTTTCGCATGACAATTTGAGACATGCATATGTTGCAGTAGCTAATTGATCTAATTTATTTCAGTTGAGTGATCCCTTTTAAGTGTTATTCACTGGTACAAGTTATTTCAAGATAATAAGAATACTGTATAAAAGGATTTTTTCTCTTTCAGTTCTTTCATTTCCTCAGATATCAGTACCTTAGGCCTGATCCAAAGCCAAGTGAAAACTTCATACTGTCTTTCCTGGGCTTTAGGTCTTTATCTGGACTTCAGATGCCCTAAATCTTACACCTTTAACAGAGTTATGCAGTTTTAATTATTTGTTTAGTAATGTGGAAAGGAATTTGAATTAAGTCATTTATACACAGAATCACCAAAGTCTAGAGGTGGTGAAATGTGGTCAGTATTTTTCTAACTGTGCTTGTTCCAAATGTTCTGTAATTTCAGGTGAAACATGGATACTCCAAAAGAGTATGGTGTACCCTAGTTGGAAAAATTCTGTATTACTTCCGTAACCAAGAAGATAAGGTAGGCCCTTACTTGTTTCCTCAGTGAGGGAGAAATACATACTGGAGTAAGTACACCTTAAAAAGTAAGTTTTGGCCTTATTAAGATACAGATTGGCCTGGGTAGTATATTTTATCTTGATTACCAGACATTTAGACTTAACAGATTCTCGACTTGGAAGGTTCCTATGTAATAGACAGCATTATGGGCACACCAATAAGTCTACTTCTCCTATGGGACCTGATGCATACCCTGCATCTTCTTATCCTTAGCCAAACTGAGTGTCGGCACTGAATTTGCCGACAGTTCAGGACCCCTTTTCTGTCAGGCTTGAGACTCATTGGAAAAGATCTAGTTGTCATTTACTTCCAGAAGTTGACCCTTTTTCATATATGTTTGCAGTGGGTAGTGACCGCAAGATTTAAGAAAATACTGTTTTTTTTTAATCCCTTGATTGTCTACCGAATCTTGTTCTTTGGCATGTCACTGTGCCTCCACAGTGCTACAAGAAAAGCAGAGAAGACTAGCAGGGTGCAGAGAGTTCGCTGCTCTGCAGATGCATGTCAGGTGGGGGGATCCTTTCCAATTCCCCATCAGAAAAGGAAAAGGAGCTCATGGCCTACAACTGATGAGATGGTTAGAAATGGAGATGGAAGAAGGCAGGAGAAATGGAAGAGAAAATGATTGCTGAAACTTAGGGATAATACTTTTTAAGGAAGAAAAGAAAGAAGTGGAGTCCAGTCAGCTTTAGGTTACCCTCACAACACCACCTAACTCTTTCACGTTGAGCCTCATATTCAGTTCTCTAGCTGCACTTCTGAATGTTGTCAGACCCTACTATTCCCAGTCATAATTACCTGCTGAGTCAGGACAAAAGACACTTACCAGTCATGGTTTTGACTTGTCTTTTGCTCCCAGGCCACAGTATTGTGTCATCAGGAAACACATTTTTGTGGAATTGGGTCAGGAACAAGATTTTGAGAAAGCCCTGAGATTATGAGTATTTGATCCATGCCCTTATTACCTAGCTCTATCAGAAGGACTGCTAGCAGTGACAAAAATGTTAACGCTCCACTGAGCCATTAAAACCTGTAACAGTTCAAAAATACAGAAAATCTCCTTTGTTACTTCGGATCTATCGAAATATTCATACTGGACCCATTAGTCTGTAGTCTGTTTATAAAGCTAGTTATATCCTTTGTTATCCTTTCCTTTTTTTATCCATTTTTAAACATCCAGCTAAAGCGTATTTCTATATCAATAAGATGGCAGTAAACATCCATCAGAATATTTTATTTTAATTACTATTTAAAAGTGTAGTACAGAGCTAGGGAATCAAATGACTAGAGTATTGACCTCTAGATCATCTTACACTTAATTTAAGTTATATTTTTCTCCAGTGAAGAAATCTTTATGTTTAAAGTACCTGAATTTACACATTCTTACCTTAGAAGACTTGGGGTTTTTAGCAAGCCCTTCAGAAGCATCCAAGAAGTTTGCTGGTTCCTTATGGATATATCCCTCACATTTGGAACAAGTTTTGCTCTCTCTCCTAAGGCAAAATTGAAACTAATTTGCTAGCTTGCAACAGAATAAGTATTTAGCTTTTTTAAGCAGAATGTGTTTGTAAAATATTATGTATGAAAAGTTTCCCAGAGCTAGTTCATTTCTAATGTTCAACAGTTGGTTAATTAAAAACATACTTGTTGCAGCTGAATGTGAGTGTGCAGGAAAAAAATACACAATCTGCAGTAGTTAATACAGTAATGGAGTCCTTTTAAGTGGATTTTAAAACGGAATTCAAATTTAAAAAACAAACAAACAACAACAAAAAAAAAGCCAACTGTGTTTTAGTTAAACTTAGTAAACAAATCAGTTGTGACTATTTCTATATGCCATGGCATCTCACAATTCTCAGAATCTACCTTGTTCAAAAAGTTGAATGCTTCAGAAGTGCCACAGAAAACACAGATCACACCATGCATCTTTAATCCCTACTAGTGAGTGCATTGAAATACTGAGCCACCATTGTGTGATGTTTTCTCCAGATGATTATATTAATTGCTCACTTTATAAAATCATGATTCAAGAAACCCACTTGAGAATGAGTCAAGCTTGGCAGCTACTCCCAGTATCACATTTTCATTTTTTAAACAGTTTTACTGAGAAGCGAAGAGTTAGCCTCATCTGCTTTTTGCTGTCGTTAATATGTTAAGACCACTTAGTTCAGGCTCGCACAAGAATATGGCACAGATAAGATGCTAGTTGCTCTGGAGCCCAACCATCATTTTGCCAAAGGGAATCATCTCTTTCTTTCTGCGGAATCTCCAAACCACTAGACATCACAAACAATACAGAAACAATAGTCAAGGCTTCTTCTCTACAACATTAAATACCAGACTCATTTGAACATCATGAAGTCTAAATGGCCAGAAGAAGAGCAGTGGTGCTATGGAAAGGGAGGGACCTTTGCATAAAATAGCCAGAAAGGACTGTCAGTCCTTTCACCCAGTTACGAAGACGGATGTTTGTTTTGGTTTCCTGTTGATAATGAGTATGAAATACTTCTAGGAAAATTTCCTTTTGAATGGCATTTCATACAAAATACTGCATGATAAATGATTATAACTATACATACAACTTAAGCCTCAAATATTTTGGTCTATCAGACTGCAGAATGAAACAAACTAAGAAGGTCTGCTACACAAAACCCTTACCTTTTGAATTTATAGCATGAAAAAAATAAGATACTTCAGCACTGCTCTCCTCTGAAATGACAAGACTATTATTAAGGCTCTAGACTTGACCCAAGGAATTTTTACTTGGAAGCAGGTCTGGAACTCTGAGAACTTACTTCTCTCACCCTAACAGACATTTATTATGTTAATTAGATACAGAAGCAGACCTGGAAAAGAATTTTAAAAATTCTCGCTTTCAGACTTCGGCACATATCATTCACATATCATTCATTTGTCTGCAACAGCTCATTTATCTGGCATTACTTGGCAGGAGTGAAAATGAATAAATATAAATGAGTATTGATGGCAGTTTTATTTATTTATTTATTTATTTATTTTCTGTTTGCAGAATAAGAAATACAGCATTAGTATGCACTGAAATAAACATGTGCTCTCTGACCACTTCTGATATTTACTTTTAGTTTCCTCTTGGTCAAATCAAGCTTTTTGAGGCCAAGGTTGAAGAAGTTGATAGATCCTGTGACTCTGATGAAGATTATGAAGCTAGTGGTCGCAGTTTATTATCAACACATTACACTGTTGTTGTCCACCCCAAAGATCAAGGACCGACTTACCTTCTTATAGGATCCAAACACGAGAAGGTAATGAAAGGACTTTTTAGCTGAGTTTCAGTAACATGTCTATGACTGTGATGCTGTGATATGAACATTTCCTGAAGATGAGGGGAAAGGGGATCTGCAAGTCATATGGCTTGTAGTTTGGTATTATAAATGAGAAGGAGCTGTTTCATGAGCATCGATCAGTCTGTGAACCAGTGCTATCATTAGTAACCTTTTTGAAATAGCCAAAATATTTAGGCTTGCCTACATGAGGTGGTGCTGTAGAATATTAAATGTGCTATAAATTGAGAATTTTGCTCATATTGCAATAACTTGTAGATAAACCTCTAGCAGATCTTCTAGAGAGGTTCTGGTACACCATGACCCATTTTCACTGTTAGGAGTAACAGTAGGAAAGACTGACAGAAGTGAGAGATATGGTTAAAAACATTATTATTGTTTATTTGCTATTGCTATTATTGCTTGCATTATGTGTTAACTAATCCTGTAGGCTTCATTTTGCTTTTTGGCCTAACTCCTCAGTTTAGCAGGATCTGGCAGTGATAAAAAGGCACTTAGGTTAGCTTTCTGAAGAAGAAAGGAAGAATTCACTGATAATTAGGCATGATTTCTGAGGGTAAAAGGCTTCACAAGAGAGCCCTGTCCAATTTTCCTTACTTAATACTTGCAACATAGAGTGGCCATGAGTACAAGTACAGGTGTGAAAGTGAAACAAAGGCCAGCTCCTTTGGGCTTCAAAAGGAGTGTATGGCAATGTTTAAAGTTGAGAGCAAAACCTTTGTGAAAAAGCTCTTTCCAACACAGCTGAATCCTTCAAAACCAATTCAACTTCTGACTTAATTCCTTTAAAACTTGATGTTCGGTATGTTTTAATGCTCTTAAAATCTGGAGGAATGAATGAGTTGCTGTGCATTTTTCTACTTTAGGACACATGGCTTTATCATCTCACAGTTGCAGCTGGAAGTACCAATGTAAATGTTGGGTCTGAGTTTGAACAACTTATTTGCAAATTACTAAATATGGAAGGTGATACCAGTAAGTTTCTTTTTGTTTCAACACGCTAATATTATAATACTTATCAGTTATATTGAGAAAATAATTATCCTAAGCTTTTAACAAAAATTTTTGTAATAAAAATCATTCAAATTATAGTTTCAGACATAATTCTAAGTTTTTAATAAATGCTTACATAAGTATTATGAGTTTTTTTTTTCGTCTATATAAGGCAGGTCAGTTAACCTTTTTTTAAGTTTACATTTGTGCTAACTTTCCAGCAGAGCTATCTGCTCTGTGAAACGGGATTATAGATACTAACATGCCCTATAGAACACTTTGAACAGGACTGATATGATAATTATTTAGAAGTTAACAGATACCCAACTCCCACTTGATATAGTGGGAGATTGTAATGCAACTAGGTATAGAACTGCATTTCAAAATTTGGATCTCTTAGGCTACATGAAAAAAGTGTTTTCCTAAAAGAAGACCATAGTCCTTGTATTACAGAGTTTTCCTTAAAAATCATTTTTATGTAATGGTTTTATTTAGTGAAGTTTCAGAATTCATGTTTCCGGTATAATCCATTTAGCTAGAGCAACTGTTCCAGTTCTGACTGCAGAAGTCTGTTCAGTGGGAAATAGCCCTCAATCTGCCTGTGCTAGAAGCAAGATTCCAGCGTCTTCTTAATTCATCTCTGGGGACAGTTCACCTTGATGTCACACTAATTCCCAAAACAGTGGCTCTCCATCACATCCTGTGCTGCTGTGAATAGATGAAGTAGTAGCTGTAAAAGGAGAACAGCACATACTGTTTCCTTGTGCTTGCTGGATCCGCAAGAAGCTGGTTTTCAAATTCTGAATATTCAAGCAGAAGTCTAACACAGACTCATTGACATTCTGTGCCAGCAAATTTAGGATTCATCTTCAAAACTCCTACTCATATAATTATTCTCGTATAAAACCTCATAAAGAATCTGGTCCTGAGAAGTTTTATGATTTTGTATTGTCTCACAGTTGGTAGCAAAAACCAGCAATCTTGCAGACTCATTATCATGATTTGAGATACAGCTACTAGAACTTAGAAGCCAGATCCCACTACCTGAGATGTAGTATCTTAAAAGCTTCACCTCACTGAGACTCTTTCTTGGCCCAACTGTATAGATAAGCACAAAGAAGTCGTAGATTGTGGGGAGAGGAAGATGACTGTAATTCAGCAATTTATCTTCTTGAAATTGATATACTCAGTCCAGCTAGTCTAAGGCATATGTGCAGTATAGAGGGCTGCAACTGTTCTGAATGAGAGAACTTTACTTAAAAACAAAAACAAACAAAGGGTACACTCAGAAACTTTATAATTTTTGCTCTGATTTCTTAAGACAACAAAGTTCATTTGATTGCATTTTTCACGTGTCTGTCTCTGCCACCCACAGTAATTTTTGAACATTGATTAATTTCAATTAGTTGCATTAGTGGCCCAAAGATAGCTGAATCCTTACAGGTGTTGTGAATCTGAGGTACCCGGCTAGGCAAGTGATTCAATTAATGTCATAACTGAGGAAAATACTGTACTAGATTCCAAATAATCCAGAAGATACTTATAAAATACATGATAGAGTGCCCTTTTCTTGGATTATAAATAATGATGATACAAGCAAACTGAATTTATTCTAAATTTATGTACTTTAAATGTGTTGTTATTTTCTTACAGACTCAATCTAGTAATTCTGTTGAAATGGCCTACCTCATTTCAAGCACCCATGTCAGAACATTATGAAATAGTTCAGTCTACAGATGTAAAAACCTAGCGAGGAAGAATCCATATTCTCAGAAACTGATAAGTGTTGTAGTAGACTGAACTAACCTTAATGCATGGAGGAGTTTAGAACTATTAAGGATCAGAATCTAGAAGGACAAAAAAGTAATCTGCAGAAAGATACTGTACTGACAAGAAAACAAAGATCGTTTGTGAAAAGAATAAACACCTGATAGAATATACAGTTAGATTGGTATTTGCTTTCCTTCTGAATCTACTTGTGAGGTTTTAGAAGACGTTCAGCTATTACATATTTAGGACATATCTTCATGTTAAGTCACTATTTAATGAGATGTTAAGGGATTCTCATGTTGAAGACTGCATTTTAAATGATAAATCTGATGCTTGCAGTCTTATAAGAAAGCTTTTTTTAAAAAAAAAACAAAAACAGAATTTAAGTTGATTGTTTGACATTTTGTTTCTCATTAAATGATGAGTAAAATACTGAACTTGCTGTACTGGATTAATTGCAGAAAGCACGTATTTTATCTGTTCAGCTTCTCAGATTTGGAGGCATCCCACCCTTTGCCACAGCAAAGAAGGAATCACTTCTCCTCTTACAACATTGCCATCAGAAGCTTTGCAAACTGAAGCAATTAAATTATTTAAGGTAAAACCACAGTAATTGCCTTTTTATTAACTGTCTAGCTTCAGTTTGTTTCTTGAAACTTTTTGTATTCTGGTTGGACCTTGTATCTTTCCCACTGAAAGGACAGAAAGGTGGCTGATACCTATGAGACAGAATGTGCAGCAATACCATTAACCTTCTTTCTCTTCTCTTCTGCCCTCACCCAGGTGAACTACTCCTGAGCATTAACTAATTGCCAGGATATAAATAAAGTCTATTACAGAGACAAAATAGGTTCTTGCTGTTCTGTACACAGTGAAAGAAATTACAGTTTGGTAAACATGGTGCTTGGATAAATGAGCATTCTCTACAGAGATTGCACAAGTGCAAAGACCAAATTCCCTGCAGCATTAAGTCTTGAAAATTTTGATGTAAGGGTTAGGATCTAGAAAGAAATTCATGTCAAGTACCATATGATCAGTTACAGCCATTTGTAGGCAAGCTTTCCAGCTCGTTTGTCTAAAACGTTTGAAGCACTTTAAAGAAGTAGGTCCACCTTATTTTCGGCAGTCATACAGCATGGAAATGTAAAAGGCAATGTACTTCCCCGACAAAAATGAATTGGTATCTATTTGGCGATCACTTTCTGAAATATGTTTCAGACCTATGTCAAACTACAGACACTTACCTAAAATAAATAAATTAGAGATGACTTGTGTGAAAAACTTTTTTTTTTAAGAGCTGTATTTGTCTTAAACCTCTCTATAGCTTTTCATCCATTCCGGTTCCTTTTCACCTCCCTTTTGCAGGTAAACTGACTGATTGTGATTTAAATTGTAGCACATTTTTGATAAGTAGAACGTCTAAAAGAGTTGTTGGAGCTTTTGGGTGTAATCTCACTTGCTTATTATTTTATTTCTAGACCTGCCAGTTGTTTATAAATGCTGCAGTTGACTCTCCTGCCATTGACTACCATGTATCTTTGGCCCAGAGTGCTTTGCAGATCTGCCTTATGCATCCTGAACTTCAAAATGAGATCTGTTGCCAGCTCGTTAAGCAGACTAGACGACGACATCCACAAAACCAGACAGGACCAGTACAGGTAACCTGGTATTTGTTTTAATAGTACTTATCTCAACAGCCATGATGTAACTACACAGACTGGTTAGAGTGGCAAAGGGTCTCTGTACATCCATAGCTTCTGCTTACTTAAAAGCAGATAAAATTCTGAAACAACATGTTGTTACTGCTGGGTCTTCCTGAAACAAAGCTGATGTTATCCTCCATCAAAGTACTCGCTTAACATGACTGTGCCTGTGCTCTTTTTAAAGGCTTGACATACAGTGGGCTATCGTCAAGTGAAGCGTTAAGACATGATACATGGAGCCTAATTCTGCTTTACTGCATCTTCCCTAAGATAGGTGCTGCATCAGGAACCTTGGTGGGCAAAACCATATGACAGATGTCTCTGTAGCATAAGCATGAAGAAAACCTGTAGTGCCATGCTGTGGAATTTCAGATATGCTTGGCTTTTCTGATAGATGTCACCTCTTTCTTGTGCTGTTCTGCATGCATCCTGCATGCTAGATTATGAATATATACTTAAAATTCTTCACCCTTGTCCACTGCCAGCATTTCAGTGGTATCTAAATATGTAACAAATCAATGAATTGAAATTAAAAGGAAAGGCAATACTTATAATCCATGTGGAACTAACAGAACTGGAGTAACAGTGCATGTGATACAGTCATAGCTACAGAAATAGGAGATCAATCAGAAAATGAGAAAGGAAATCACCGCTTTAAGGCTTTTGTAATGGACACAGTTTTCTTCGGATTTCCTCTAGAAAGTAGGACATGACCAACAGGCCTACCTGTTACCTAGAAATGGCCCTTATTTGGAGTATGGACAGCATGTGAGCACTGCTAAAATGTCCACTAAGCTTTTATAAAAGACATAGCATATGCACGTCAATGAGCACACACTGAAGTTACATATGTCTTACGGAATTTAAACTAACCATAATCCGTCTTTGGTACTTGCAACCACTGCTGAGGCCTTCCCTCCAATACAGATAAATAAACTGTAGCCATCATAATCCACTGGCATGATATTTAAGGGTTAACCCATTCTGTAAAACATTTGTAGCTTCACACATTTTAAGTCTTAAATTATTAACTCAGTCCTGCTCCCACACTTATTTCTGCTACAGTTTCTTCCTGAAGCAGAGGTGATGCTATCCTCCATCAAAGTACTGCTCTTTGATGAAAAGGAGTATCTCTGGCTGTGCTGTCAAATTTTGATACACTACCAGGCAAGTCAGATAAACCAAGATAGAGAAACCCCGTTTTCTGAATTTCAGTATGAAGGATTGGTACAGTTGTGAGAAACGAAAGCAAAATAAGCCTGAATCCAGAGTACATGAGAGCAGTGTGCATTAAGTGAAGGCTATGGATACATAATGAACAATAAAAATAACACCAAAATAATGAATAATTGTATTTTCAGTAGTTCCTGACTACTTTGTGGGAGGAAAATGTCTTATGGGTTACTTCATTATATATATGAACAGGGGAGCTGAATGAAAATTGCACAAGCTGCTCCTTACATCTTAGTGCTTGGGTTGCAGCTGTTGTATATTTTTCCTGTGTATTAACTGCTTTTTGTGCAGACTGATTTACTTTCACATTTCTGGCCTCAAAAGAAACACGCTGTACACAAATAAATAGAGAGCATTTTGGCCTTCCAGAGGTGACATGCTCATTTATTCAGCTTTTGCTCTGTTTTGTTTTTTTCTTCCTGTTTACAATCATCTGTTACTCAACTTGGCACAGTAAGCTTCACTGCTGGCCAGCAGCCACAGCAGGAAGTTTTACTTTGTAAGAAGTTTAAAACAGTGAATGTCTTCCTTTTGTCCAGGGCTTGCAGCTCTTGGCTCTCTGCGTTGGACTCTTTCTGCCCCAGCACCCATTCCTTTGGCTTCTTAAACTTCATTTAAAGAAGAATGCAGATTCCAGGTGTGCCTGAATATTGTTAGCCAGCTAGTTGACTAGTCTTTCTTAAAGTATCTTATTTCCAATCTTTCATTTAATATTTCATTTTGTTGGACATATATTGTAAAATGCATTTGAATAGAATTGTGTTTTGTTGCCATGAAAAGGTTGTACATGCTGCTTCTGTGCATCACTTGGAAAAGTTATCCTTTGTTTTGAAAAATAGTCTGCAATGGAATTCTGACTGTAGGTTGCAAAAGCATGGAGACCAAATTGTAGCAGTTGCACAAAACATTCTGAGCCATGTTCATCTTTGGCACAATTCTGTTAGTCTCAGTGGACTTACTCTCATAATAATACCACATGGAAAAATGTTGGAAATCTTGTTGTGAAATGTAAATGCTCTTCCCATTTGGCATGAGAGTTTTACTCACAGTTTACTATCCTTTCAGTCTGTCCCAAGAATTGTCTTATTTCTTTTTTTGTCACAGAACTGAATTTGGGAAATACGCAATATATTGTCAGCGATGCGTAGAGCGTACCCAGCAGAATGGAGACCGAGAAGCCAGACCTTCCAGAATGGAAATTCTTTCAACTCTTCTAAGAAATCCCTACCACCATTCACTACCCTTTAGTATTCCAGTACATTTCATGAATGGCATATATCAGGTAATGTTAAATAGACCATGAAATCTAAGTGCTCCTTAACCTATACTTTCAGCATATATGTGAAGTATATCAGAAACAGAATTTTAAATGTTAAGGTAAATATTGTTCAACTTTGATCCTGTGCCAGTGCTAGCAATGGTGGGCACAAGGTATTTGAGTTTGATTTGATCAATGAAGAGTAAATGTTTGGGAAAAAACACTTAGGAGTGAGAGATAAGAATGATGTTTCTTATTTAACCTGGCCACCAGATGAATGAATTAGACTGAAGGAAGAAGAAAGGTATTAAATTCCATTTCCTTTCTTAAGATACCTTTAAAGTTAAATATCTCACTGAAGGCATTGAAACACAGCTATAACTTCCATTATCAGCCACAAAGGATAACCCTGTTTGTTACAGAACAAACACAGCTTCATTCTTATCCACTCAGACTTCATCAGTCATGGCCTGTAGAAAGCTTTCCATGGGCTTCTGTACATAGGAGTGGAAGTCCTGGTTTTTGTTTCTAATGGTGAGAGAGCTTGCAAAAAGAGTTTTTTTGTTGTTTGTTTTTTTAACAATTCAGATTATTACAAGACATAAAGTGATTTTTTTTACATGAAATCAAAACTGGATTGAATAATCTTTTTATTTCAGATAACAGAAGAACTCTGTTTTTTCCCCTCTAAGTTTCTTAATTGCTTACTGCATGCCAAGAAAAAGAGAAAAATCAGCATGTATTTAAGTCACCCTAAAAAGTTTCAAAAATGAAGTTTGAGGAAGAAAAGGAATAACTGCTCATTTATTTATATATTGCTCAAAATGCATCTTCTAAGGGCTATGAAAGTTGTAATTAAATAAATAAATTACTTCTGTGGGATCAGTAAATAACCGATTTGTAAGTTCCACTGATGGTAAGTTATCCACAGAGGACGGAATGGATCTTAAGTTCCCATTGTTATTCTAGAGGTACTATGCTTCAAAATTTTAGCTTTAATTCTTTTTTTTTCCAAATGCTTGATAGCAAAAAACATTTTGGGTGCTTTTATAGGTTGTCGGGTTTGATGCTTCTACCACAGTGGAAGAATTTCTGAACACCTTGAACCAGGATACAGGAATGAGGAAACCAGCGCAGTCAGGATTTGCACTGTTTTCTGATGATCCCTCTGGCAAGGATATAGAGCACTGTCTTCAAGGGAACATCAAGGTAAATAAAAGCCTTTAATGAGCTGTGCATATAAAACAGCAAAATATCTTCATTTTACAGAGCTCTCTTCAGACAACGTAAAGTATTTTCAGGCTGAAAACTGTCTTTTTTCTCCTCATAATGTGGAAGATGAAAAAAAAACACTTTTTCAATTATTGAAATTCATTCAGTGAACTATATTTAAAAGCATTGTCTGGGAGACTGATATTAATCATGGAAGTAACAGCTGGGCTAAAAAAAAGAGAAAGCAAGCTGTTACTAATCACAGTCCTTTAAAACCAAGAAGTAATTGGAATCCAATGTTCGCTTAGAGATTTCAGTTAGCAGTTCTGGTGTAGCCCCAAAAGATGACCATTTGAGGTCCAAAAAGTCATTGATACTAGGATGGGGATCTTAGGGAATATTTTTTTTTTAAAAAAAGAATGGATTCCTTATCTAAATACAGAATAATTAGGGTTCAGGAAATTTCCATTTTTTGGCATATCATTGTTCTGGATCTTAGTTACATCTATTACTAATAATAGATTATATGCAGTCAAAATTGGCAAAATTCAATATAATGTATGTTTTAGTAGAATATTCTTCAAGTCTTTTAGCAAAAAATAATTTTTTTTTTGTGCTTCTATCGAGTAGTCTTTCACACTCTTCAGCCAATGCTCACAGCTGCACTTTGAGTTACAAAGGAAGGTACAGCCAGCTCTTAATGACACACAACCAGAGTCATCTATCAGCTCTGCTTTCCCACCAGAATAATTACCATGTGGAAAGCAAAATATATTTTTAATGTACTTACTTTCTTGGTAAATGCAGCTTTAGAACCTGATTGCGTTACTGCTTCCAGAAAGGTTCTTCTGTGAAAGAACGGTGCCCTGAAGTCCAGCAGGACTCACTGGACCTCTGTTGTGCCTCCTCCCAGTCTGCCCACATCCACCGCTTGTCAGAAACCACTCTCAGTGCACTTTTGTTAACAAACTTCATGCAAACATCAAAACAAACAGTAGAAGGGGCCTGAAAATCTCCAGCATACAGCAGAAAGAGAAGGCAGAGATCAAAGGCATTTGATTAATTATATAGCAACACTTTTAGTAGAATTACATACTCATTGGCTCCTGCTAAATCAAGTACCTGTCCTTTCCACATAAACATATTATGGCTTATTTCCAAAGTTAGGGTGTGTGTTGCAGGATAAACAAACAACAGAAAAGCTAATTATTAAATGCTCCAACTAAGAACAGCTAGTAAAGTTATCTTCCAGTTAGTTTAAAGATTAAAGCTATGTAAGTTTCCAGTATGTAATAGGTAAATGATATTAAAATAACTAGGCAGTTTTTATTCAAATTTTTTGAAAGATTAATACAAATAAAAGTTACTTTCTTACTGATTTCTTTCTAGATCTGTGACATTATTTCAAAATGGGAGCAAGCCTCCAAAGAACAACATCCTGGGAAATGCGAAGGTACAAGGACTGTCCGCCTTACTTACAAAAATAGGTTTGTATAGGAGTTACAACATCTCTGCCTTGACTCAGAATGTTTTTGTTTGTTTGTTTGTAATTTCTTCAGTTTATTCATATGAAAAATACTGGCTGACTCAAAACTTGCAATAAAAATAGTAAATGGGTGTAACTAGAGCAATTAAAAAAATATATATATAGTGTGGTGGGTTTTTACCTCAAAAAAGGGTGAGGAGGGTGCTAAAAAAAAAGGAAGGGCAAGGTTGAGTTCAGAAGACTGAAATTAAGTATTTGCCCACTGGTTTAAGTACAAGTGCTGTTCTGCTAATGTGTTCTGACACTAACGTAAACATGTCACATTCAGATACTACCAGTCCTCAGGGCTAACATATGTCCCCATCTTCTGTATTTAATAACTCTCTGTCTTCTCTGCAGGCTTTATTTTTCAGTTCAAGTCCATGGGGAGACAGACAGAGAGAAGCTGCTGCTAGTCTATCAGACGAACGATCAAATAGTCAATGGACTTTTCCCCGTAAACAAAGAACTAGCAATGGAACTGACTGCTCTTCTGGCTCAGGTAATCCTGGTGCATTAATGGCTCACACAGCAGTTTTACAGATGGAAACATTAAATTAAGGAGGTGGTCCAGGGTTGCTTGGCAGTCGAGTGGCCTTCATCTTTTATATGAGATAGTGCAAGAAATAGTCTGGGCTGGAATCTTTGTGTAAATCTAACTTCGGTACTTCAGTGGAAATGCTCTACAGTGAGCACTACTACTGGCACCAGTATGGATAAAGCTTTATTTACCCTCCTTCACAGTCAGGCCCTATTTGATTAAGTATCATCTAATCACGTATCATTTCTTTATTTGCTATTCTTTAAATTATTTCTGCAAGTTAATATACCAATTTAACAGCTGTTTAATGAAACCCTAAACCTCCTTTACTAGACGTGGTCTTGATAACATCTGTTTTATTGAAAAAAAAAATAGACTCAAGCAACGGAAGGTTACTGAGAAAGTTACTTGATGGTGTTGCTCAAATCTAAACTGGCTTGTGTAGTTGGAGATGTAGCAATCTCAGAGCAGAACTAGATAGTATTATACCCTGTATTTGTACAATTTATATTTGATACTTATTTTTTCTTGCATGGTAAATACCAAATAAAATTACTTGCATGGCCTGTATCAGTAAGAAATACACATTATTGACAAACTGTTTCTAATTTTCCTTGGTAAGACAGAAGAAATAAATACCCAGCAAGAAAATTACCCTGCAGTAACCAATATTTTTCTTCTTTGTGGTCTTACCCTTAGGTAGAAATTGGGGATTTTGAAAGGCCTTTCTCAACGCCAGCAGGGCAAGTCACTTCCCAGTCCAAGTCCAATCAAACATTAAAACAAGTTTTGGAGAGATTCTACCCGAAGAGATACAGGCATGGTTGTTCAGAGGAGCAGTTAAGGTGAGACGTATTTTGCTGTTGACATTCTCTAAAAACTTAGCAGTGAAATGAGGATTTTTTAAATTCTCCTAAGGTACAACTTACTGTTCTGCCATATTTACCTACACCTGAGGTTGAATCTTATATTCTTGCTGAACTAAGAAGCCATTTACTCTGTACATTTCTAATCTAAACGGAGTATCATCATTAAGCATGCATTTGGTAAAAGCTTTAGAACGGACAAATTACTACATAGTGTTACAAACCCCAGAGATTTTGAAATTCTTATCTTTCTTACTCACCAAATCTAAATTTAAGCCTGTGCATAGACTAAAGAACTACTGGAAGTGAAGGACATGAGGGTCTGATCTGAATGTTTGCTATTCAAATGTGCAATGTTTTGCAGCCAGTCAAATTGGCAATACGGTAACTTGGTGGACTTGCTATAAATATATCACCTAATATAAAATGAATCATTTGCAAGTTACTTTACTCAGCACCTATTCATATAAAGAAAAGCAGAACAGTGTAAAAAAAGTGTAAAAGTCAATGTCTTACCAATTTTGAAGTCCAAAACACATTTCTGTAATGTTTTCCTCATTATCCCTACATGGTTGAGAGTTTAAAGCTGTTATCATACACAAAAAGCAACACTATTACATACTCAGAACATAACAGGGACTTTCAAAAGTATACGCTCAGCAAATAAAAAGTTACACAATTAATTTCAGAGAACAAAGTTTAAGAAGCACTAGCTCAGTTAAACTGTTCAATTAGTTCCTAAATGATGAATTGCCAGATGCTGGAAGTCTATAGCAGGGAAAGGATCCCTCTATACCCGTCGTGTTTCCTGTGTTCTTTGCTAAGGGTGCAGTTTGACTTCATAAACTTCCAGTAAGGGTAAGTTGCAAGTGAAGGATCTCTCCTTTACAACACATTCCCCCTCCCTTTTCTGGGGCTGGATCTTGTGGCTTCAGGGTGAGTAATTCCTAGAATTCCGAGTGCTAGAAAGGTATGCCAAGTTTTTTCTGGAGGATTCATTTTCCATGGGATCATTTTATAGAACCAACTCACCTTGTAGTCACAAAATAAAAGAGTCAGTGTGAATGCAACATGCATCAGAAGCACCCTTTCTGGTAGCAGTGCCCAAATACACTGAGAAAGAGTAACGTTAAGCTCTATCTTCCACATCTGCTACTAGCCACAGGTAAAGGTAGGTGTTAAGCTGGATGGATTTTTGGAATGACAACTGGCATTGCTGTTGAGTACTGATAAAATTAGATTGATTACCTCAGAGACACATTAGAAGCTGTACTTGAATCTCTTCCTTTATGCTGTTATTGCTACATCAATATTTAATGATAATGTTGCAGTAACGAGAAGAAACTTTGTCATTCTCATGTTCATAAAAATACTAAATGGTATTTTGGATTTTTTTGATACTGTGTAAGTGATAGTCGTAGCATTAACTTAAATTATCGTTTTAACAAATTGATTTTTTTTGCTCATTAAACTTGCTATGGGTAAGCATTTAAATTCCTTTCAATAACTAAATTACATATTTCATTTCAACAGACAGCTTTGTCAGCGATTGTCTACAAGATGGATGGCTCTCCGGGGGCACAGTGCTGCAGACTGTGTGCGCATTTATCTCACTGTAGCCAGAAAATGGTCCTTCTTTGGTGCTAAATTGTTTGCAGCAAAAGTAAGAAACTTTACTGAATTTGAGTGGTGTGGGTTTTTTAATATAAATATGATTTGCAGAGTTTTTGGAAAACTCTTTGTTGAGAATGAGTGTGATACACGTGCTGATTTAGTCACTTGTCAAATTACTAATTTGTTTAAGCCACTCTCTCTTAAACCACTGGTACCTTTATTCTCTTGATTCAAACAACTGTGTTAAGTAGAATTGTCACTTCACCCATTATGTCTCATTAGGTAATCCCTATATATATATATATATATATAGGGATTATATATATATATAGGGATTATATATATATATATAGGGATTATATATATATATAAATATATATATATATATTTATATATATATATATATAAGTTACCTATCAGCACTCTGTTCTTCACATGCATAGAGTAGTGAACAAAATTAAAAACTTCTTTTAAAATTTATTTTATTAGTGAGACTGTACATTTTATTCGACTACGTACTGGGAGAAGCTTCAGGAGCATTAGGTTGTGTTCACAGTTCCACCACTGGCCTACTTACATGGCTTTGTAGTTCCCTCCCAATGTAAATCTCAGTAAGATCTGTGGATGAGAAAAGTTCTATTTTACCTTACTGTTAATAGTTATTTACATATTGTCTCATTTTGAAGTAGTAATTAAAGAACATTTCTCTTTGTAGCCTATAACAACTTCCTCACTTGAGAAGTCCTTTGTATGGTTTGCTGTACATGAAGATGGCATAAGCATCCTCGATTACAGCACTATGGTAAGTGACTATTTTTTTAATTTATTTTGGTCAAAGTAGATTTTAGTACTGAGTTTGTAGAGAGATTCACCAGCACACTACACAAAAGATGGCATTAGACTTCTGTGCTGGTGGTATCTAGTCTTTTCTCATAAAGCAAAAATTTGTTCCTTTCAAAATGCTTTCATGTTACCATTATAGGAGTACTAATAATAGAAATAAGTAACAATTTCTTTGCAATGAATTTATTTTTATTTATCGGATACAGTTTTTCTATCTTTTAATTAAATGTTAATGTTTTAATCATGCAGATGTCAGGAGATCCATAGTTACAGTTCTTACAATAACATTAATTTTCTTTTCCTGAAGACTTCATTTTCCATTATTATTCATAATAAATACACTCTGCAAAGTGCAGTTACTTAAAAAGATTGTTATTTTCATTGTGTTATTTTTGTTTAATAGTAGGTAATATAACCCACTGTTATTTAATTATGTCGTTTTAGGCTCTGATTTTTCTTTGATTTGCAATAAAAGTTTTCACAGAAAACGACTCATGGTAATCAGTGTAAAAAGGCAGTGCCTGAGAAGATCCCTGCTTTAATTTATATCCTGCAAAGAAAGAGAATGGCATGTTGCTATTAGCAAGTGCTAATATTGAATATCAGAAAATTAAAATCTCAACTTCATAATTGCATTGATACAGGCCTTTTCATCATGTTTCTCTGTTGTTAAAAAAAAAAACAAAAAAAAAAAAACAGTAAAACAAAAAGCAAGAGGAGAGCGAAGAGCAGCTATACGGTAGCTGTATACAGAGAAGGAGCAAAATGAGCTTGCATCAGACTGCAGAAAGCTCTATAAACACTGTCTGCTCATAGAGCTAGCTGTGGGATTTCTGCAGAGCACTGCCTGTTTACAGTGCAGGCAGGCCCTGCCTTCCCTTTAAGGAACGCTCCGTTTCCAGAGAATATCCTGATTTTCTGCAGAAAGGATCACAGGTATCAGAACTGGTGCTGCAAGGAGCAGCTAATTAAAAACACTATTTGGAAATAAGGACAAAAAGAGGTGTAGTAATCAAACAAGTTAAGTGAGTTATCATATGGCTATTGTCTCATGATGAATTTTTGAATATCTTAAGCATATTAATATGATGTTAATAATAAACCAAATGCTAATCGTAGACTCAAAGGCCGCTAGCGTGGTGTTGAACATTGAGCAGTAAGAGCTGAAGGAGCAAAGCAGAGGAGCTTTGAAGAGCATTTATGTACCGTCGGAGATGCGGAAAAAAAAGAAAATGGAATTTACATTCAGTTGTGTGTCTGTAAACTGTATCACTGCCCAAAAAGAAATTCTGGAGTTAAATCACTTTAGATGTCATACACCTTCCCATTGAACTTGCTTAAACACTACTTCAATTTCAAGTGGAACTCCTGAGAGTAGCTTCTCTCAAAGTTAGTCAAGAGTTAGTTAAACTGAATTATAGACTTAAGTTGAAACCTGCTCTTAAGAATCTAATGATCTAATTAATTTGGAATAGAAATAAAAGTCTAACTAAGGAGAGTCTTGTAATCTACAGTGGAAGTTCCTCATTGTGAAAGTCTGGATGAATCTATCCCAAAATTTACAATTAATTTTAAGATTCATAAGAGGCTAACAACATTTTGAAAAATACATGGGCAGTTATATTTTTAAGAGATGTATTTGTCATAATCTGTTTTTCTTGCATTGACCTGCTTATACTTTGGGTTTTCTTTTTTAAGCGATTGACAGTTACATACACATATAAGAGTCTGATGACTTTTGGAGGCTATCAAGACGATTTTATGTTGGTTGTTAGTGATGCTCAGATAAAGGACAAAGCAACTGAAAAACTCCTTTTTGCCATGACAAAACCCAAGGTTGGTATATTACCTGAAATAGTTCCCCACCATCTGCTACTTTTCTACTTTTTCTAGTGGTTAATCCTTAACAGATGTGAAAGATAAAACACTTTCTTTATTCCTAGCATTCTGAGATTATTGACTTTGCCAGATGGCTTTAGAGAAACGGCAGTATAAGAGCTAACAGTGTTAATACTGATCTGTTTTCTTTTCATGTCCCTTTATATAACATTCCAAATTTATCATATAAGTACATAGTCTGTCTGATTGATCAGCACCATAGATTTTTAAGAAGTTGTGTTTCTGTTCTACAATGGAATTGTAGAATACAAGATCTGAAAGATCTGTCACTTGTTAAAAATTCTAGGATATTTTTGCCTTTGGTAAAGGAGCTGTCAAGCTTTTTAAATCTATATTCTCTCATTCGCTGGTAAGATAGACTATATTTAAAACAAACAAACAAACCAAAAAAACCAATGTGAAGTCTCTTGCTGTTATTCAGAACAATCTGTGAAACAGAATGTGAAATTCTACATACAGATTTGGGTAAAGTCATGACTCTTCATACAGCTAGACTTAGTAAAATACATCTGTTCAAGTTTCCCTTCAACTGTGCCCTTCGGGCAAAGTTGGGCGGAATGCAAAGAGAAAATACAGTAAGTTCCCAGATGTCTTCATTCCTTCGATCTACTCTGGAACTTGAGTCCTCGAGCTCTAGTTATTTTCTTGGAAAACTGAGGGAACACATCACAAAATATTTTTGATTTTTCTAAGAGCATCATCTTTTGGACTTCAAAATACCTCTCAAAGTTGAATGAAAGGAGTGACCTGTTTGAATCATTTAAGGCTGAAGACAAAGTATCCAGCATACTAATAGGAATAACACTATATTATTGGAAAGCAGTGATAGAAGAAAGCTTTAATAGGCATTTCATCTCTCCCCATCATTAGTCTGTTTGATAAAGTAGAAGTACTTTTCCAGCTGATTGTCACTAGCTAGAAAGTTAGCTATTTTTTCAGCAGTCAAAACACGTCACTGTATTTTTCAAAGAGACTTGTATGTACCTGTTACAGATTCTTGAGATCACTCTACTGATTGCCAGCTATATTAACAACTTTCATCAGCAAAAAGGAGCTGCTCATCACCTCTCTGCTCCAGCATTACTGACACCTCAAAGTGGACAGAAACTCAAGGAAATGGGAAGTCAGCCACTGCTCACCAACAACAGGCCAACTAAATGTCCAACTTTGTTATGAAAGTGTTACCTGTCATGGTAATGCATCTTTGCTACATGGTTTCTACACTGATTGAAAACCTTTTGATATAAAAGACATACTGCATAAGCAGGTTTGTAAATGAAGGAAAGGAGGATGGGTTTACAATGTTTATAGCAGAAGGAACCCTTTAAAGCCCTGGCATGAACTGGAATGATGAAGATGAGCCGATTTAAGAATTCTACTTTACAGGGGGTGGCTTGTCCCTGTAGCTCAAAAATAAATGTGTCTGTTGATAGTAATGGGGAAGGGTGGCCTTGGGAACAATTGTATACATTTTAGTCATTTTCCAGATATTTTCTCAGGGACCAAACTGTCTTCACCTCTTCAGCTGCATTTTTAAAAAAATACAAATTGTACAATCTTCATTTTTAAAGGATTTTTTGTTTTAAAAAATGTCAAATAGTATATTTTCCATTTCCGTCACCCCTCTTTATTTTGCAATACAAGCACCACTGGACTAAAAAGAGCAAATTGTTTTAGAATTGTTTTTTCATTAAAAAAAAAATGTAAACACATCAAGTAACTTACAAATCTAATGAGTACTAATGAGTATTCTCCCACTGCCACCCTTTTAGCCATTTTTATACAGCTATTCTACTTGTCAAATCTCCAGCCTTGGCCTGATATGTTTCTAAATAATCGCTGTCAACCCCAGCCTTTTGGAAAAAATCTAAATTGAACAGGCACTGTATTTAGTATAGTTTTATTGAACTTCTTTAATCTAGAAATAATAATATAATCCAGATGCAAGAATGACTCAATTCAAAACAAAGGAATAACACAGAAAGCCATTGCTTGAATTGTTGAGCTTGGAGACATAAGTGACATATGAAATGCCATGTATATAATGTATGTACAGTGATACAGAATAATATTTTGTAAAAGATGTATTTGTTGTTTTTCATTCTATATATTTCGTATTATAAAACTATAATGTTCTTGCACACTAAAGGTAAGATGTTGAATCTGCACTATTGGACTTGGGAGCACTTTCTGGTTACCTTTTTCAGCTGCACACTTCAGTGCTGTGTAGGGTCAAGTACATAGAAATGACACACATTTTAAGTTCCAAACCTCACATTTTAGCTTCTGTGCAAAGAAACCACTTCTGCAGGCTCTGAAATAGATCAGCAACATACTCTAATAATTTAGGTCCAACCGTAGAGAGTTAAACATGGATAATTGATTTATCTATATTTCACAATTTCCACTTCTGCTTATGCTGATGATCATTGATCATTGATCACTTACTGCTAACCTTCATCATTTTAGACTTCAGTAATTTCATAATGATGAATATTAATATCTGAAGGTTGAAAAGCTTCTTTGTTTTATGACATTTCATATACACACATACACAGATTGAGAGAGGAGTAATTTTCTGTAAAAGGTAGGGAGTATCTTCCTGAAGAATTGAAATTGTAGATACAGTTTGCAAAAAGAACATAATATTAAAAAGTGGAAAGACAAGTTGGCTGGCTGACTTGATAAATACATTTCTTATGAAAGCTCTCAAAATCCTGCCACAAGCTACTAAGTCTGCAGGATACTACCACCACTTTATGTCTTGGTGCTTTGTCTTGAAAATCACAAACATATAACAAACATACTATATCTGGATGCTTTCATGTTTGAAATGCAGAAAGAGCTTCCTGCTAACTTTCAGCCTTCATGAGTAGTTACGCCATTTCTCTTTCAATGAGGCAGGGGCGGCAGCAGCATGTTTACCGCCTAGGGGACAGCAGATCTGCCATCATCAGGGAAAAGCACACAGGAGGCTACAAGAGACCCTGACCCTGGCACTGACTGCAGCATCTTATTGTGCAGCATCCCCAGGTGAAGCGATGCAGGTAGTGTGGTGCAATTGGGTTAGGAATTAACATCCCTTTGAGAGCAGCAGTATAGTTAACTTCTGGATAATTATGGGGGTGGGTGACGGGACTTGCAAATTCAAACAGATGGTACTGCATCAGTTATACTCAGGTTGTAGTGTAAAGCTTCTCAAATATGCTTAGAATGTTAATTTACAAACAAAAAAAGTCATCACAAAATTATGATAGCAATCAACCTAGAATATTCCAGCTAGCAATTATTTCCTAATTGTCCATTAGGACATAGATCGAGGCATGTCACTAGTGAGTTTCTTCATGTAGTTTTTTTAATCTTTGAATTAAATTGGTTAGTTTGGAGACAAAATGATACACATTATACAAAGCTGATGTGCAGATATTGAGTCTTTTAAACAGATTTAATTAACAATTGGTGCCTTACATACAGCTGTTTTATAAAGTAGCATTCAATATATGTAGTATGGCTTTCCTTCCTGCTTTTAGGTAGATAATTCAGAAACTGCTTGGCTTGTTAGGGTTAAGCTCCTGGTGATGCAATATATCCCTAAATCATAATGCCAGAAGCAATCCATGTTCTAGTTTCCCTTTGTTTGGCAGCACCCTCCACACTTAATGTGACTGTTTAATTAGGATGGGTCATCATTAATCCCATATACAGTCACATTACCAGAAATACTGCGTAATTTTCATGAAATAAATACACTCAGAATCACAGCATGACCATACAACACTAAACAGCCAAGTTTTTTCCAGGATTTTGATTGCAACAGCATGGTTTCCATAGTCTGGTAGTAACCTCTTCAAGCAAACATTTTCCTAAAATTAACAGTCAGCAAGGACAGTCTCTTATACAGACAAACACACTTCAACAGCGTGGCTTGAAGAGCTGTGCAAGTCTCTGGGGGACTTGCTCTGTGTTAAGCTAGCCCCAAACCTATTTAGAAGATACCACACAATGTAAGTGTGAAAAACTGAAAATTTCAGAGTCAGGTAGTTAATCTATTCTGCCTTCCCCACCCAGCTTGAGCCTCATGAGTGATCCACATTCAGTCTTAGCCTTGAATCATCCATCAAAACAATTCATAACATGCTACCTAATCCACGACTAAAGCCCAGGCAGGAACTAGACTTTTCTCACCTTCTGATCTTCAGCAGCAGTGACGAAATGGGAGATGTGAAATGAGCAGGAAGATCTGGGACTGATGCTGAAGAACTTCTCATGCTCAAAGCTTGCAGAACCTGGGTTGTAAAACATTCTCAGGGTGAGATTAATAGGTAAGCACATGGAAGGAGACTTCAGTTTCCATCACAAGCTTCAGAACATTTTGTGCTTGCTTTGAGCATTCAGTAACAATGATCTGTATAGATAGCCAGGGAATCTGAGCTTGACAATGACTGAAAGATCAGTGGTAAATCTCTATATATAGAATCACATGGATTGGAAAATAACATTTGGAATACAATAAAAATGAATAAATACAAGTATGCCTTGTCAATCGTTGTGCAGCAGGATTAGCAAGCAAACTTCAAATTTCTAAAACAAGCAAGACCTAATTACTCCTGTAGTACAGCAAGCAAATGATAAAACTGATTTTTTAATGCAATCCACAAAATTAGTGTTGTGCTGTTATTTTAGATTGAATGTTGCTATATTTTTTAAAAAAGGCATATGTTTCCCTTAAAAAAAAAAAAAAACGGCTAGGCTGGTAGGTATTCAGAATTGGAGTTACTTCTCAGACCATTACAGTTTTACAGTTTATGTCCTAGAGGAATAAATTCATCCTTGCATAAAGGAATGCACCACTTAAACTTCTACATAAAACTTTAACAGTCCATACAGCTTAGTGTGATCCATTAGCCTGAGTTCATTTTTAACTAAGGTGATTAGTAATTAAGTAACAGTGAATTAGGAGGAAAAAGTTTTTCTTTACTGTTTCTTAGGCCATGAGCAGCAAAGGAAATGAAACAGAGTGAGATGAAACTTAAAATACTGAAAACTCTAAATTCATTTCTGGGCTAGACTTCAGCATAGCTTACTAATTAATGCCCCTACACTGTGTTTCCCAGCCCAGATTTGTACTGCAGCATTTTCCAGATTTGCCACCACTCTGTCACTGAGTAAATAGCTGTAAAAATGCTTTGCTTTTCAGTGCCAGGAGCGATTCCTACATTAGTTTTGCTTTGTTTGGCAGAGACACAGTAGTTTCGTCCAGAGTTTTTGCCACTTTTAACTGGTGATTATAGATTAGCATTGGCTTCGTATACCAAGATAGCAGAAATGCCCTGTGGAAATGAAATTCATGAAAGCAATGCATTTAGAAAGGCATCAGCATGGCCTGCCACTTTACAACACTAAATAATGGAGTTTCTTCCTGATTTTTAATTAGCATGGTTTCCACAGGGGGTCAGCAAATGCTTTAGAAGAGCCATGTAAAAACCTCGAAGTGAATTAAGAGAGGGGAACATAATCAGATGAAGACTTCTGGAACTGCATCCGAATAATTATGCAAGTTAAACTTAGAAAAAAATGTTTTTAAAGAACAAGTATTACAAAGGGTCTGCCTCTTGCTGTATAAGCCTTCTTTGGGGACGGATGAAGGAGTTGAGATGAATTCTGAGTGAGGCCCATTTCCTGGTTTTCATCAAACAGGCAGGAGATTGTTTTACTTTGTTTTTTCTACCTCGCTCTCTCAAGACACAAAGCAGCTACTCAGCTACAGAAGGCAGCTCCAATTGCTCTTCTGGATTGTGGGTCACCTCCCTGACTGGCAACACTCGTGACCTGCCAGGTTTACCTACTTCCTACATCCCCTTCATGAGGTGAGGTCATTCCACAGTTTTACTGCACCCGGGTTTATTAACAGCCTTAAGGCTGAGGTGAAATATTCAACTAAAAAACAGCAGCCAGTTTGGGGGCAGTTCTCTTTAATGTTTTTTATCTATGATCTGGATGCAGGACTCAAGTGCATTCTAAAGAAGTTTGCAGGCAACACTAAGGAGGAGCTGTTGACTCCCTCAAGGGCAGAGGCCTTACAGAGAGATCTTGATGAATTAAGAGTTGGGCAATCACCAACTATATGAAATTTAACAGGAGCAAGTGCCAGATTCTACACCTGGGATGGGGCAGCCTTGGATACACATACAGACTGAGGGCTGAGAGGTTGGAGAGCAGCCCCACAGAAAGGGATCGGAAGATTTTGGTTGACACCAAACTGAACGTGAGCCAGTAGTGTGCTTTGGTGGCCAGATGGGCCAACTGTATCCTGGGGTGCATTGGGCACAACATTGCTAGCAGGTCGAGGGAAGGATTGTCCTGCTCTACTCTGCGCTGGTGCAGCCTCACCTTGAGTACCATGTGCAGTTTTGGGCACCACAATATAGTAAGGATATAAAGCTGTTAGTGTCCAAAGGAGGGCTACAAAGATGGTGAATGGCCTAGAGGGGAAGACTCATGAGGAGCAGCTGAGGCCCCTTGGTTTGCTCAGCCCAGAGCAGAGCAGGCTGAGGGGAGGCCTCATGGTGGCCTGCAGCTCCCTCACGAGGGGAGCGGAGGGGCAGGCGCTGAGCTCTGCTCTCTGGGGACAGCGACAGGACCCGAGGGAACGGCGTGGAGCTGGGACAGGGGAGGGTCAGGCCGGGGGATAGGGAAAGGTTCTGCACCCAGAGGGAGGTCGGGCACTGGGACAGGCTCAGGAAGCGCTCAGACAATTCTGTCAGATGCATGGCTTGGTTTTGGGGTGGTCCTGTCTGGCGCCAGGAGTTGTGCTCTGTGATCCCTGTGTGTCCTTTCCAACTCGGGCTGCTCTGTGACTCTTATTAATTAACGACTTATTAATTAACGGCTCCCGGCACTTATGGCGTATGTCCACCCCTCCCTCGCAGCAGCAGCACGGCGTCCCGCTAAACCAAGCCCCACCACCGGCACCCAAAGCCGGGTTCGCCATGCCCAGCACCCGAAGGTGAGCGGCGGGGACTCCCCACACCCACAGCGGCCCCAGGGGGGCGCCCCTGCGCCAACGGCAGAGGCTGGAATGGGGGTGGGGAGGGAAGGCCGGAAGGGGATGAAGGCCGCGGCGTCCCCCGCGGAACTACAACTCCCAGCCTGCCCCGCACCGTCCCTATGGCGACGGGCAGCCGGGCCCGGCCGGCCGGGAGCGATGCCCAAGGCCGGGTAACGGGGGGAGCCCCCCGGGGCCGCGTGGGGGGGGGGGGGCGGCCGGGGGGCGGGGGGTGTGAGGGAGCCGTGGCTCGGTGCAGGGACCCAGGGGGAGGCTCTGGAAGGGGCAGCCCCGAGCGGGGCCGTGCCCGTTGTTTTGCCCTAACGAGCCCCGGCTGTGGTTTTCCCGCTAGCGACACGCTGTGGGACCTGGCGCTGGCTGAGGTGGAGAAGAGAGAAAGCCCCGACGGCGATGGCAAACGCGTGGAAGTGTGGGAGAAGTCGGTGCTGTTTGTGGGGAGCAAAAGTGGGGTAAGGCCGGGTGCCGCGGGGATTCCTGCCTTCCCTGAGCGCGGCTGTGTCAGGGCAAGGAGGGGAGCGTGCAATTCTTGTATAAGTAGCGGCCAGAAATACAGCTCCTCTCTTTAATTGTTTGACACGTTGTTAAATCCCCCCCTGTGAAGGCTGAACAGGTAACCAAACGATTTAAGTGCACTTCTACCAGTTTTGTTGTAGTTACAAGTACTGGCATCGTGCTTGGAGTCTTGTCTGTATCTCTTGTCAGGCAGACTTGAGCGTGGAGTACCAGAAGTTGCAAGCTCCAGGTTCCACGTGCCCAAGGTTGTTTTACCTCATTGTCCCCATAAATTTGGTCCTTAGTAATTTCACATTTGTCTTCCCTTGGCATTTACTTGAAAAGGAAATCAGAAAATACTTGCCTTTTTGACCAAGTGTGTCAGAGTTATAAGAATCCATTTTTTGCTTTAGGAGTATTGTTATGTGTACAACCTCTAATTAGCAATCTTTAAAATACTTTTTAATCAGAAAATACAATAACTTTTTGGATTCAATTCACTGATTTTTGAGGTAGGAATTGACAGAGGAGTAAAACTGTGGAAATGCTAGTTCCTTCAAAGTGACATTGTACTCAGTGTCTGAATTTCAACAGTGCAAAGATATTTTTCTGTGTGTTCGTTTGTATCTTAAGCATTCTTTTTATTTCCATCTCGTCAGTAATAACTTATGGAAACCCTGTGGAAAGCTGACATATTTTTAATAATTAAAGCTTGTTAAACAGTTTAACAGAATTGGCCAGATTGATCACTAATGTCTAATTTTACACATCCTATATTGCTCTATTTGTCATCTCCATTAGTTTATAAGAGTGGTAGTGTGGCTTGATTCTGACAGAAAGTTGGTAGTTAACTTTCCACAATAAGGTTACAAACAATTACACAAATTTATGCTTTTCAGGTAATTTATTATTGGAATATTAAAACAATAAGTTTAACTTAGTGATAACTATTTATGCTTTAATGACATTGCAGTAGACTACTTCTTTGTTTTTAATTTCCAGGGAAAGACCACTATTATACTGAGGTGTCTTGAGAGGTACGTGTGAAATTTTTGAAAGTATTTCTCAACTGTGGATACTTAGAGGATAATCATAATAAAGGATGTCATAAGAAACAGTTACCAGTAAAAGAGAACTGTTTAAAATACTGTTAACTAGTAGCAGTAGCCTTGAAATCAAGTTACTTACTTGCCAGGGGTTGATAACTACCTGTAAGCATTTGCATTTTTATGTTATTAAAGCTTTTTTTTTAAAAAAAAATCTTTATATAAATAGTTATATTGTGTGATAATTCATAATACACATATACAGATGTTGTCTTCTGTGTCCCACTGATCACGCATAGATCAAACTTATCACTGCTACCTGTCAAGCTGCCCCCTGCAGTCCTCTGCAACGTGAGAGTGCTGAAATGGCCATCAGTTCGGATCAGTTCAGATTGGTGCTCCTCTTTCTACTGTCATTGGCAACAAATGATAAACTGAGATCTGCCCTATTAGAGTGTTTTCTCTGTATTGCTGTTTCTAAGCCACGTTCTGAACTGACCAAACTATAGTATCGTAACAGTAGAATTAACCTTATGTAGAGGGTCTTGACAAAATAATTTCATTTTTCCTTGGACAGGGAAGAGATTCCAAAGCCAACATTAGCTTTGGAGTATACCTTTGGAAGAAGGGCAAGGAGACACAATGCAGTGAGTACCCAGAAAGTATAGTTTACTTAACATTTATTTATTTATTTATATAGTTTATTTTTATGTACAAGAATCTTAAAGTTTTTAGCTTATTGCTTGTGGGGGAAAAACTGTCTTTTTTAATATTATCTTCTTAGTTACTTTAATCTTCAATATATTTTCCCTTTCACTAGAATGCAGTAGATCTGAGACCAAAGTATCACACAAAGCAACCAGTTTCATTTATAAAAATCTACCATGTATGTTGTGTTTGAGTGGTTTTATTTTCCAATTGTAGGAAGATGTGTAGGATGCACGCCTTGAACTTTGTCTTTAAAATGTGAAGTGAGTATAAACCAAGGAAGGTCTCTTACAACTGGATTTATGAGAGAGACAGTCATCTCTGAGGGTGTTCAATTATAATTAAATTCTAGGTTACGTGTCAGTATCACTAACTTTTGCATTGCAGAATATGTTAACAGGAATACTGAACTCACTCTCATCACTACGCTGTCCAGCAGTAATAACTATTGCTGCAGCTGTTTGCTGTTTCTATAACTGAAGCAGGGAGCAGAAAATCTGACTTAGTCTGAAAGATAAAAATCACTTAACACTTCTCCCAGAAGCTAAATGTGAATGTAGAGATTCATTGCTGTTCTGATTGAGAGCGTTAGTCTTGAGCTGCAATAAGCAAAAAGAAAGGGACGAAAACCTGACATATATATACATTTATGCTTATCATTAATCATGCTGCTTCCCAACTTCCGTACTTCAAAGTAGTCATTCATCAAGATGGACACAGGCATGCCAGGAGTATTTAGTAAGTGTTGTATGGGATTTCTTGAACATGTTTTGTTTAGTGTTTTGTTGTTTTTTTTTTTAGAAAACACTAGTGAAGTAATATATGTTATTGTTCTGAGTCACTTGCATGAAAACACAGCTTATCAGAAGCAAGATCTCTTGGTGTTGCATCGAAGTACATGTTTCTAACATAAAGCAATTCTTTTTGCAGCCCAAAGATATAGCTCACTTCTGGGAACTAGGTGGTGGAACATCATTAAAAGAACTGATTCGAATACCAATCACTGGCAACAACATACGGTAAGTGATTAATATTACAATTCTAGAGTTAATTTCGACTGTCTTTCAAGCATAAGCAAATCTCCAGATCACTTATTGTGAAGAACTCTTTCAAAATGTAAGAGAAGACCTTTCTGAATCTTTCTAGAAACCATGGTAATACCACTGATACTCCCTTTGAACTCCCTTTTCTTGATTCTTTCCTAATAAGACAATCAACGAGAAAAAGCAATACCATGAAGAAAATGAGTTGTCCTTAAGTACAAGAATAAGAAATATAGAAAAAGAGAAAAAATAGTTTCTTTTTATGCGGAGTGGAAGAGCAGAAAAAACAAGTGGGGGGAATAAGAAAAAAAATAAAATCTGGCTGCCCACTTCTGTCTGCAGATGCAGGAACAATCTCTGTGAGGGGCACTATTGTAGGGTGAAAGACTAGGCAAAAAATAACACAAAAAATCTCTGGATTTCTAGGAAGTGAAGTGCCCATCTGTTGAGAACAAGGTCAGACATGAGAGATGATGTTTCTGAGAGGGACTGAAACTGGTGAATTGATTTGAAGACAAAATGAATAAATTCAGAGAGAATGAAAAAGAACTACTGTGAGAATAATACGTAAAAGTGGTGGAATAGCCTAGGAAGAAAAACTGCATGGAGAAAGGGAATGCAATGAGGGTGCAATTTTTTTTTTTTTTTTCTAGCTAAGGAAGGTAGAGTGGAGACTGGAAAGGGAGAAAAGAATCAAAAAATATTACCTCTGTATTATGATGCATTGCTGTATTTCTTTGATAGTGAGCTTTAATTTCTATTTAAAAATAATACTAATGGGAAGGATATGTTTTTTTTTTTTTATCACATACGCTTGCTACGGTTCTGGCTATTGAGATAATGCTGTTATTTAGTGAGAGACTAAGACAGAAGAAAGAAAAACACTTCTGGCATGTGAAACCTTTTGTTGTTAGAGGGTCTTGGGGTCAAAAATCAATGATCGCTTTTCAGCTTTTGTTTAAAAAAAGTTGACTGAGCTCCACCTCCACCTGTCTTCTCTCCCCATTTTATTGATAAGGAATCTTTTGATTTTTGATTTGGATTTCTGAAGGTTCTTTGAGAGAGCAACATTGTTCTTTAAGATCATCTGTGTTCATAAGGCAATATTTTAACATACTACTCAAATGTTCTACCACTTCAACTTAAGTATAAGAGCTGTTCACTGGTTTCTTTATTCATCTGTAATCAAGGAGTTTGCTTGTTTAAAAGTTCCATCAACTCTTATCTAATTGTACCAAGAGACTTTTTACCAGACTTTTTCCACAGCATTTTAAATTTAATTGGACATTTACTTGGTTTTGTAGTTTTCTGATAATCACTCTGGTCTGGAATCCTCTATTTCTTGTCAGGATGGAGGAGTTTTTGTGTAAACATTTTTCATTATAATCACATTTAAAAGCTTGATAATTGGCGTTGAGTGCTCTGGCATCTTCCATGTGTGATCCTGTCTTTCTGAAGACTTTCTGATGTGCTCATTTTGAGGTTCCAGCTATTTGGCACCATCCATGGCACAGAACAACTCCCATTAACCATCTTTTTTATTTCAAATTACAAAAGAATAATGAACGGATAGAAATTTCTAATACATTCATGGTTACGAAAGATCCTGACCATTTGCGACCATTGCTAACTGGGAGTGTAGAGTTAAGAGATGACAAAGATACATGACAGCAGAAGTGCCCAGTCACACAGATACAAGAAGTTGAATATGATCAGGATATTTACATATTTTACTTCTTTGTATAAAAGTCTCCAGAAAGAAAGTTTTATATATAGAATCTCCCAAAAATTCTGATGGAAAGTTGGCAAAGTAATAGTTCTGAACAAGAAAAGATGGAGAAAAGATTTGCTCAGTGCTCAGAGTATCCTTAAAAAACATCTGCCTTTGCTGTCACATTCTATTCTATTTTAGTGCTTGTATTTTCACATTTGTTGCTTTCAGCATTGGTGTTACAGTTGTGGTTGTGTATGAAAATGTTAATTGTCTCAGGCACTGAAGATTTGACCACATAATGCCTTTTTTAATAGGTCGTTTGCTGTAGTTCTTGTATTGGATCTGTCCAAACCGAATGAACTCTGGACTACCATGGAGAATCTTCTGCAGGCCATCAGGGACCATGTGAATAAAATTTTAGTCAAACTGGAAAAGACAAATCCTGAAGTAGCTACTGAAATGAAACAGAGGATGAGGAACAGTCTGCAGAAGGATCATCCAGTAAGTTACTTCTAATATTTTCTCCAGATGTCACAGGCCTTTATACAGTTAAAGATAATGCTTTTGAAAATCATAAACAACTCTTTTAGATTTTTATGCATGACTGGAAATCCATTTGATGTAGATGAACCTGTTCACTGGAAAATTATAGCAATTTAATAAAAATTCAATAAGAGCAGAAACAAGGAAAGAAGGTTTCTTATATCTTTTTGTTAGATATCTAATGTGATTGTTATGGCATGTTACACCAATCAAAAGAAATAGTTTTAGAGTAGCAGTTTGCTTTTTCCCCCCTCATCTTTTTAAAATGAAGATGAAAACTAGAATGTACAAAAGTCATCTAGCAAGAGACTAGCTGAAGGTACAAATTTAAGCAAAGAATATGGTTATAACAGCCATCAACATGACTATATACTTTGCATTTATTTAAATGTCTATCACAAACTCAATGCCTTTTGATAATCTGACAACTAATTAAATTATAAAGTTTCAGAAATGTTAACATCAGTCCTTTAAACATAATTGCTAACTAAATCTCTGGAAACGCTAAACTAGATTATGTGCAATAGAAATGAAAAATCATTGTGCATTAAACCTCTGCAAATGTTGTGCATATATAATGCATAAATAAGTATTCAACAGTTCAAAGGCTTGGCACATAAATCTAGCTACTGTAGCTTCTATAAAATGCTGTAATGTAGCAAATGCTTATATTGAAAAGTAACTTTTCCATTTTTTGAGAAAGCAACATATGCAAAACTCAGTAGATTTATAGATATAAAGTATAGCATTTGAGTCCTGCTGGATAATGATCTTGTTTTTCACTTTTAGAGAAGGGATTTCACAAAAAGAAAATACCTACAAACATGCTCGGCAACAAATCATGACCACAATGTCAAGTTTACGTGTAGAGCTTATGAATTGGAAAACTGCAAACTTTTTTCAATAGTAAAAAGCATAATGCCACTAATTGCTTAGAGAAGGCTTGTTATACTTGCCCTGTAGGGAACACAATCACACCTTCTCAACTCAGATTTCTATTCAGTCTTCGTTATCAAAATCAGGAAGGATGTATACAAAATGTTAGGTTACTACTGGGTTCTCTTGAAACCTTCATCAGTGTTCAAGGAAAAAATTATGTCAGTTTTGTGGGAGGAAATACCATATTTTATAATCAAAATGTAAATGACAGTTCAAGGAAAAATGTATTTGCCCCTTTATCCCTAAACATTTTTGCGTTGAAGAATTGGTAAGATTTTGGTTTGGTTTTCTTTGTTGTTGTGTTTGTTGCTGTTCTGTAGGGTTTTTGTTCATTTGATGTATCGTTATTATTTTTTTAAGAATTAGATGTGTTCCACTAGACTGGAGAAAGTAAGGTTGGCTGTGATGTTAAAGCATAAATGTGTCAAGTGCAGACCTTGTTTAAAGGTGGCTGGATGCCAGTTTTAATGTTTCTGATGTTATTTCTAATTATTTTTTTCTCAGTTAAGAAACTAACGCTTCACCTGTTTATTTTTTCAGTTCTGTGTTCTATACATCCAATTTTAAGTTGTGATAATTTTTGCTCAGAGGTTTTACCTTGACAATGTAGGGATGAAGCCATTATTTTTCCTCTCAAAGTCCAAGATCTTCTGTATTTGCATCTTCTTGCTAATGCACTGTCATTTATCCTGCATGTGAAGTGACCAGGTTTAGAAGACCAGTGAGGTCATCCTCTGCTACGACTTACTTCTTTTCCACTCTCGTGCAACCAAAGCAGCTTGACTGTCGCTGTGTGAACACAAGGGGATCATCTCATTTCATGTAGACTACACAAAAGCCTTCCAGATCACTTGAGAATTATTGCAATCTGCTTATTAAAACTTTTACCAGATGTTTACTATTTAACAGCTAAACCTACATCCCCAGAGCTGTTTTTCTTTCCTTGGTACAGATTTGCACTGTAATGGCTGTTAGGTGATGTTTTCCTTTTTCTTGCTGATACCAAACATTTAAATATCTTTTGGAAGAGTTTGGAAAACGTGAGGTGGGGAGGACAAATGTATGACCCAGGCAAGTCGTTCAGTTTAAATTTCTTGATTTTTGTCTGTGTTACTTTGGACGTGATGCAAGGAGGGGAATATGTCAGAGCCGGTTATGCTAAGTGAAACTGGTGGTAGATCTGTGAACATACGAGAGGGTTTTCCGCTCTTCCCTTTCCATCTAATGTTGGAACTGCAGTATACAGTGCAAAAGCCCTTTTATGCCATTGAGTTTTGTGGACTGCGCAGAGGGATTATTTCCTGACCGTTTATAAGAACTGTAGAATCTGGTGTGGATATAGAATTGAAATTTATTCATCCAACATAAGATTTTGAAAGAATAAACCTTGTCTCCTGTAAGTTAATGTGACTCCTTTCAGTTTGAACTGTTGCAATCTTCTACAATTTGTGTACACTGCTTAACTGTCATTTACCTGTTTAACAGGATTATGAATTGGTTGACCCTTTTCCAATACCCATGGTGATTATTGGAAGCAAATATGATATTTTTCATGTAAGTTGTTTTTATTTTATTTTATTTCTTGTTTTTTGTTGGTAGTTGTGACAGCAACAACACTAAACTATCATTTTGTTCTAAAACTTTTTTTTTTTTTAAGTACTTTTTCAAGTTTTTATGGACAAGTGAGTAATTGCATCTTTTAGCAGGGAGAGGAAAGAAACGTGGTACTGCTGGATTCTCTCCTAGGACTTTAAAAGTCCAAACAAATGCGTGCTCACTTGTCAAGTGGCACTTGATCATGAGAACCTAGAACAGCCTGTTTGATTTTTAGCTGTTGTGCTGGCAACTTCTGCTTCTCTGATGATAGTATATGGATACCAGGCCAAGCCTCTGAGTTAATTCTTTATTACCAAGGCTTTATGCTGAGCCCTGGACACTTTAAAAATGTAAAAATCAGTGACTCTCATGTAATAGACACAGAACAACAGCCTAATGCCATTGGGGTCTATGGACAGGCTCCTGCAGGCTTCACTGGGACCAGATTTTTGCTTCCTTTCTCCAGGGAAGGCCTTTCTCCAGGGAAGGCCATCTGTATGATCTTGCATTAAAGAAACATAGATGAAAGGGTATTTTTTGCACTTTTCAAATCTGACAGTTATTAGAATTTAAAGAGCATACAGCCAAAGGTTTACTGAAGGTTAAATATTTTCACAAAAAGAAGAAAATTCTTACTCTTCTTGAAGGCAGTACTTCTAAAAATTTAAAACAAAATGAAACAAATTAATTGGAAATTGAATACACATTCCCAATTAAGAAACTTTTTCTAGACTAACATTTTGCCTGAATTATGCTCCCTCTGTAAAAAAGAAACAAAGGGAAATTGTGACATTCCTTTTCAGAGTAGGCTGTTACTGATTCTGTCTTACGATATAATTATGCTGACAGCTGAACACCTCATATATTGTAGCCTAACTGCATTGCAGTTTATACAAAAAAAATGAAAAGTTCTAGCTGTTATATTTTGTGTTTTGTTTCTAATGCATATGTTCCAATATCAACTTTTTTTTAGGAGTTTGACTCTGAAATGAGGAAAACAGTAAGCAAGACACTTCGATTTATTTCACATTATTATGGAGCTTCATTGGTGGTATGTATCTTCATTTTCTAACTGAGGAAAAAAAGATGAACAATACTTATGATATGAAACAATGTTTTAAAAAAATAGAAATGAAATACTCTTTGAGAAAATAGGGTTTAATTGGTTTTACAGTAGCTTTCTTAATGAGCTCATACATAATGGGGCTTGCAGGGATTGGCAGGGGATAGATGAATATACCTTGTTAACAAGCAAAATACCTGATTTCTAGCGTCAGCAAAAACTAAATGAAAATGATTATCTGTTAGCCAGCTCAGTTGCTGTACTGAGTTTACTACGTGGCTGGCCAAAGCTTTTGTTGGTATGAGAAAGCAGGACAGGAGAAAGTGATTGTCCTAGGTGGCATTAGAGAACTGGCCTCTCTGGTAGATGTGTGAATGTAGGTCTAATGACCAGGCTTCTGACGACTCCAAAACTTGGCTCCAAGGGCATGTCTTCACAGCAGTTCAGGCATACCTGATTACCACACTTACACTTTTGAAAAATAAAAGCAGGACTTTTTCATAGTACTGAGTAGGAACCGCCAACTCAAGAGAACCATGAGGATGATGAAGTATTTATGTGGGTATAGAAACTGATCAGAGCCTGGCAGATCAACTCCTGAGTAAAGGCAGAAATATGCATGGTCAGCTTCACAACCCAAAACAGCTGCCTCCTGGGCTCTCTCTATATCAGAAGATGGTTCTAACTTTATTAGCCACCATTTATGTAAAGCCTTTTTTGATAGTGGCTTATTTTGGTTGCTAAACACCTTAAGTTTGCTTTAAATTGCTGTACTTAGAGCATGTCCCTTTGAATCTATGTAAAATTGTACAGCTTTTGTACAATGACGTGAATTCATTTTTGTTAACTGTGAATATTACTGTCTTGATTTAAAAAAAAAAAGTATTTAAATATTATTTTAGTTAAAAAATAAGAACTAGGAGTCTAAAAATTTTTGGATACCAGTACCGATCCCCATTGAAATGAGTGAGAAGAGAAATTTCATTTCCCATGGGAGAAATGTTTCTTGAAGACTTGAACCTGTTAGGATATGTAATACCTTAGGAAGGAATAAGGATTCTGTTTGAGAAGATATTCTGGGAGGTGTTTTCCAAGAATTCTGTACTGGTTCTGCTGCTATTGAGCCACTCTTACGATGTGTGAACACTTTCATAGTTATTTATTACATTTCTAAGTGTTTGTGGTATTCTGGATAATTTTTAATGTAGTTTAAAATCTTACTGACTCATTACTTTTGGGCAAAAGATTCTTGTATCTTAATGTGCATATTTCAAAAGTTGTGAATCAATATTTTTAACTATTTTTCTTGCTATGTTTTGGAAAGTGAGGGTGAGATTTTTATTCTAGTAAATCCAGGAAATATATACTAAATTTATCGGTGTCAGAAATCAACCATGCTGTATCTGAAATCCTCTGTGCAGATGACACAATGTAGTATTTATACGATGGAAGATCATAATATATGCTTTTTCTCGTTCATGTAGTTTACCAGTAAATCTGAGGCTCTGCAGCTCAAAGCCCGTGTTCTTATTAATCATTTGGCATTTGGCTATGAGAGAAGGTAACATAATTACTGTCCGATTATTAATTGTCTTGCCTAGAGTCTCAAAGTATTTAATCAAAATATTGGAATCACCAGAGCAATTTTATTTTTGTTTTTATTTTGAAAAGTATCTTCTCTGCAAGATGCTTGTTCGTGGCGTATCTCGACTCCGTATCTCTGTGCAGAACAGAGGTAATTCCTTGGTTTTGATCCCCAAACTGACAGAATAAAAACATGGTCACCACTGAATAGACTTTTATTTACCTATATTTGCATGCAAAGCCCAATAAGAGCCTAGTCTTGTCTAGAATAATGTAATGTTTTTAGTTTATTACTAAATGTTTGCTTATTTTCTTTTTTCTGTTTAGCAAGTCTGTATCAGTGGATCACAGCAAACCTCTATTTATACCAGCAGGCCTGGATTCCCTGAGCCAAATAGGTTAGGACATCTGATGTTCATTGTGGTTGTTGTTTAACTGTTTTTGAAAATTAGAGAAAAAAAAAAAAAAAAAAAGGCAGATACAAAGTAAGGTTAAATTCTAACACATCACCGGTCTGTTCTAACTCATCATTGAAGCAAAAGGCTTAAAAAAATAAAACTCTGATTCATAATTTACATTATTGAGAATTACTTGTGCAGTTTTAGGTAGTTTAATAAAGTATCTGGGCTACATCAAACAGTAAGGTGCCAACAAACATCGATCTAAAATAAAATATAATATACAGTACCACCCAGCCTGTTTCATGGTGGGAGATCAATGCTTTCTCAAGTCTTCTTGCAGCCTGTCACTGCAGAACATGAAATACTAAATTAGATGGATCGTTATCCAAAGTTATTTGGTAATTCATGTTGTAATAACAATGTACTTGTATTATTTTGTGCTGTGCTGAAATCCTTAGGACCACCACCCACCTCTGATAGCGATATTGGAAAGATGCGTGCAAGCACACCTTTGGAACTGTGGAAAAAAGTATTTGAGAAGACCTTTCCTCCCAAGGTAGGTGTTTACATGTCTGCTGCACAGCTTCTTTTTTTCTTAGAATAGTAGTATCAGTCTAGTTCTTGTTTTTCAAGTCCAGTGACTGGAATTTCAGTCTCATTTAGCAGTTCTGTTTGCTCCAACTTCTTTAATTCATATACTTTTAAAAGAGAGAAAGTTGTGTGTAGTAGTGGTTTGGTTATTAGCTTCTACATCTTCAGTCACCTTTAGGAATCTAGTCACATCTAGGAATAATGCGAGTACCAATGTAACCCTGTCTTTTCCAAAGTTATGCTGTTGCCTTTTGTTATACTGAGAGAAGCTATTCTTGGCTCCACTTTTTTTTTGGAGTTTTATAAGGTGCCATATGCTCAAATGGCTAAACCGAATAACAGGGACATTCCAAGAAGAGAATGCTTCAAGGCTACAGCAAGCTGCTGTTCGCTTTTCTTGTAAGGCAAATGCATTAGAATTCCTTGCCAAAATCTGCAGTTTTGCTAAGCGAAGTCTATGGAAAGTGTTAGGATTTGCAAAGTAATTAGAATCTTATGGCACCTACACAATAATAAATCTTGTACGCATTTCAGAAGTTTCTGGTTGCAAGATGCAAACCCCCTTGTACTTCTTTTCAGTAGAAGTAATTGCTGCCATTAGTAACAAAATTATTTTCTATTTGACCTGAGCAAATGCAGGCTGGTGCTTTCTCCTTGTGTACTTGGCTATCACAGTTCTTCATCCCTGTCCATTTTCTGCCCCTACAGCTTCCTTACAGGCAAGGAAGTTAGTTAAGACTATCAAACTGTGCCTCGAGTTACATTTCACAAACTGGACTTTTTCTAGTTTTTAGTTTATGAATCTCTGTTCTTGGTGAGAAGGTGTCTTAATTTACCTCTTCATTACCTCATTCATTGGATATCAAAGCCTACAAATTATTTCTGTTGCTTTGTGACCAGAGTCAATTATAACCAAGATGCCATTCTCAGTTCAGTATGTCCCTACATGATAAAGACTAAATTTTCACTTTTCACAAACTATAAAGGTAATCTAATTTTCACATAACTTCTGCTCGTAGCCTTTTTAAAAACAATTGTCCTGCATCCAATAACTCCTGAACCCCCCTCAGAACAGCTCATGGTAATTATTGGACATGGGATGTGAACTGTGTACATATGTGTTCCTGGACAGTCGCAGTGCTCTGGCCATAGGAATAGACCCATAAGTTATTTAAATTGACTTTCTGAAGTACTGCACAGGACTTGGTTCTGACTGTAACTTTAACACTATACCAGTTACTCAAATCTGCAGGTAGGTATATCTGCTAGAAAGCAACGGATTTATTGTCTGGCCTTGTTAGCTAATTATTGCTGGCAACCAGAATGGTTACTGCAGTCCGCTTGTCTCTCTGTGCCATACATGGTGGAACCTTAGCAGATGCAGTGTGAAGTTAGACACCATTTCCTGGCCCTTTTTAAAGGGTAAGATAATTCCAAGTAACAATCCCTTACTCAGAAAACAAGCACTTGAGCCATTTAAGTGCACAGCTTCAAAGTTTTTAGATACTTATGAATACATTTCTCATCTTGCAGGGTCCTTCAGTGTCCAAAGGTAAGCAGTGAAATTAAAGAAGACTTTCCAAGCAGATTTTCATTCTTCTCTTTTGGTTCCAAAGTATGCTTTAAACTTTAAAGTTATTTTTATGCATTTGGAATTTCTTTTCCCATCATCTCTTCTAATGACAACTTTAATTGTTTGATTTTATTCTGTTATTTGTATGAGTGAGGAGACGTGCAGCACAACATTAAAAATATTATTTAATAATTTTTCTTTCTATTAGTCTATTTTCTTTTTTTGGAATTAAACTTACTGTTCTTTCAAGTTTCAAAAGAGGCCAAAAGATCATAATCAACTCTTGTAGTGCTTCTCAGATACTGAAATAATATTTCTCATATCTTCAAATGAAGCACAGTCTTGAGTATTAAAGCCTCTGATGTAAGTATCCTTCACTATACCCAAATGTCATGGGCCAGAAAAGATATTTGCTTTTTGAGGAGGGAATAATAAACGACTACCCAATAAGAATACTATTTTTCCTTAAGATCTAGCTGCACTGTTATTTTCTTATCAGTTACCAATCCAAGACAGTGTATTATATTTTTATCTAATCTGTGACCTGTAATTTTATTCTGTAAATGCTGGATTTTAATACCTTTCTATTCAAGCAGAATGCTTCCATTAGATGTACAGCATGGTGGCAGCTTGTTAACATTTACCCTGTGTGTTTCTGTCATTTCTTCTTCTAGGGTTTCTATGATTTGCAAGTTACCAAAGACCCCGGACAGGATTCACAGTATGCAGAGCATGAAGTTGATGTAATGAGAGCTCAGAAAAACCAGGTGTGTTGTTGTTGTTCAATTGCTCTTCACAGTCAGGTATTCCAGAGACAGAAGCGTTGCCAAAGTAATTGTGGAATATACATGTGTGTTGGGTCTGTCTGGGATGGAGTCACCTTTCCCTGCAGCAGCCCACACAGTGCTGTGCTCTGCACTCATAGCTGGAACAGCACTGGTATCACTCCAGTGTTGTGTCTATTGCTGCATAGTGCTGGCACAGCATCAGAACTCCTTCCAGGCCCCCAAGAGCCAGCAGGCTGGGGGTGGGCAATTGATGGGGAGGGGACATCACCAGGGCAGCTGACCTAAACCAACCAAAGGGATATTCCATAACACCTGATGTCACACTCAGCAATAAAAGGGGGGCTCTCGTGGGGGAGGGTCTCTCCTGAAAAACCGGTACGCGTTTTGAGGCCCTGCTTCCCGGGACGTGGCCGAACATCGCTCGTTGATGGGAAGTAGAGAATAACTTTTTTTTTCTTTCTCTCTGTGCTTCCGCGCGGCCTTGTTGTTTCTTTTGTTTCTCTTTCTCCCCATTCCCCTTTCCTTAATTAAATCATTCTCATCTCAAACGTCGAGCTCTTTGTGTTGTCTTTTCTCCCCCTTCCTCTTTGAGGAGGGGAGGAGTGAGAGAGCGGTTGTGGTGGAGCTCGGCTGCCCACTCGAGTAAAACCATCACAACATGTATCGCTCTTTTGCCATTAAATAATTTCAACTTTTCTTCAAGGACTCTTCAGCTTGGATATGTTGTGTGTTTTGTTGCTGTTGTTGGTAGCCGTGTAGTGGGTAGAGAATTGTTAAATCTCTAAAGTTTTAGCTCTTGTGGTTTCTTTGGAAGTGAATAATTTAAACTTCCCCTCTAGCTCTCCTCCAGAATTATTTCACTAGAACAATTTTGAAACAATGCAGTGAAACTTTCTTGGCAGTAATTTATTCATTTCTGCACCCTGTGCTCTCATTTGGGTGTTGGTTAGAAGAACGTCTAAGGAGAAGTATCAAGGCTTGAGGTGAGGGAGGTAGGACTTTTTTTTTCCCCCTTGTTCAAAACATTTTTCTTTATACTGGATTTTATGGAAGGTACTGAAATGATAACCCTTCTCACTTAAGTTTGTAGGGTGTGGATATTTTGTTCTAATCAGAGTGAATTATTCCACATAGTGATATTTGCCTTAACCCTTGAATTCCAGGAAATGCTTTTAGAGGAGAAAAGCTCATTAATTTTGAAGTGTTTCTGCGTTTGCCATATGCTTGTAGTGAATTAACACAAACTGTGTGGTGAACAAGGCTAATGCTAGGTCACTGCCACATAGATATCAATGTATAACATCACACAAGTAGAAATGTAGGTTTTACCAATATCATAGGTATGGGCCTGTTAATGTTAATCCAAGATTTATATAGTTTTCTTTGTTTGGAAAGAATATCACATACTTATTCCGGAAATTCTGTATTTCCTGTAGCTTCATTTGTTTCATGTGCAGAAAATTCGTTGCTAGAATCACTGCAAAATGTTTCACTCTGTTCTCAGAGGTTCTATGTGGGCTAACTGCATGTCATTTAACTTTGTGTAAGCTACTGTGCTTTTATAGCAGTGGTTAAAGATGATGGGTATGGAAGACCTTTCAAAGATGGATTGTACCAATCTTGGTCTCACATACTTGTTACAAACCACTCCTCTTAAGATGAAAGGCAGTTCTATTGAGGTGCGCTGCAGTCAATATCTCAATGAACCCTAGAGTACCGTAGCGAATGGTATTTCTTTTTCATGCTTGTAAAAAGAAAGGCAAAGGATTAGATTATTACTGCTATCAAGTTTTTGTGGAGTTTGGTTAGATTGCATAAGGCCATAAACCTGTAGTTACCTGATCCAAAGAACTGCATTAATAATGTAAAAGAACAAAGCCCTTTCAAGAATCATATGCAGTCTTTGAACTTGCACATTACCTGTAATATCCTGTTAATGTAGGCATCAGTTCTGAATTTGTTACATCAAGAGCAGTCTTAGATAACATTACAATCTGTAAAGTACAGTGCTTTTGGAATTTATAATGTAATCTTATACTCAATATATCTACGTATTGCAATATAACTTTATGGTGTACTAAGTTATTTTGAGATAATACTTCTGTCTTGCAAAAAAAAAGTTACTGTATGTGTTGATTAAATCATACAGGAAATTATTAACTTTTCTGTTTTTAAACAAAAGAGACAGGCTTTTAGAACACTAATCTGTTCAAGGACATTGCAAGCCAGCGTAGCTTCTTTTAGTTGGACTACTACAAGTAATTTGAGTATTAAAGAGAAAATTACTTTTGTTATCTACAGCTATTTTCTAAACCTTTTTATCGTAAGGTTCAGTTAGTACAAGATTATTTGCATATTACTAATTTTGTTAAAGCAAAATTTTAAATGCATCACAAGTCTGACATTGTCATTGGAGTTTCATGTCATCTATTAGTAGGAGGAACAGTATATTAAAATGTTTACTATGCAACATGTTGCTAATGAAATCGTGGGATATAATGCAACATGAAAGTTTCATATAATGGCAGGGTACGTAGTGAAGGCATTTAAGTGCTCATTATTTTATTCGGTTAATTAATGTGCTACTTTGGTCTATAGGTGATTACCAGTTTCTTTGTTTATCTCAAAGATAAGATCTAAAGGAAAAAATCAACACAAATGTAGCAACAGGAAAAAAAAATACAGACTGTCACGGTATCTGATAGAACAACCTGCATACCTGACTGAAATTTCAGCCTTAGTCAGGGCTGGCAAATAATACTGTAATTCATTTATAGATAATTGTGGTAATGCAAAGTTCAATAAAATCAAGGCTGTTTCTCTATTGCCTTCCACGTGTGAGGAACCTTTTCAGTGTCTTAGCACTGGATGCAGCCAGTTTCAAAATGTGTCCTTGTGGTTTGGATAATATAGTCCTATCTCCAGGGATTTCCAAGTTCATAACCTGGTTTTAGAGTTTGTCTGCAGCTAGGGTTTGTGAAGAAATAATGTGCATATTCAGAGCTGGCTACAATGATTCTTGATGTAAAATCAGCTTTCAGAAGGATGCACTCTAGCAGAGTAAAAGGTAGAATTATTGAGTATAAAATCAGAAGACAGATTTTAAAAAAATAAATACAGAAACAGGAAAGTACCTGGCTCACTCTCCCATACTAGCTGTCAGCAAGTATTTATCTGAGATGCTTTGTGGCTGGAGATGTTTGAGTTCAGCTTATCAGCACTCAGTCATGGGAATGTTTTCTTTTAAACTTTAGATTATTTTGTTTCCTTAATACTTTCCAAAGTGAACAATGAGACACAGCACAGTATTACTAAACCTTTCTGCTTTGAAAAACTCTGAGGCTACCTTTTCCACGCTGTGCCATTTTTCAAGACAGAGCACGTCTGTCTTATTCAACTACGTCTTTCCAGAATTCTTTTCTGGAATGTTTTTTTTTCTTAAACCACAGACATAGAAAGTGCAGATCTATGATTTATGCCAACCAGGGCTATTGCAAATGCTTTTTTTTTATTCTCTGGAGTTAAGCTATGAGAGTGAATATAGCACCCAGGATCTCTTTGGAATTTGCATAAAGGATAAAAATCCTTTTTTATCTGGACATTTAACTGCAGCTTCACTCGTGGAAGCAAATGATAAAGCTAACCTTGGGCTGAGAACTGGATAGCCTCCCAGTCAGGTACTTAAGGAGTCAGCGTCACGCAAGGCTAAAGTTCATACCAACAGGTCGTTGTTACACGAATATATGACATTAGGGATTGATGCCAGCTTTAGCTGAAGCCTACCACTGTAAGTATACTCAAAAAATAATAATAAATAAATAAAAGAATTAGATACCTTGGTGTTAGCTTACAAGAAGTAATGGCAACATATCTCCAAGAACAGGGCTGTAAATTCTTAAGATGGGAAGGGAAAAAACTTGCTAATATGAAATTCACTGTACATAGAATAAGGTTAAAATATACTCTGTTGCCAGTCCTTTAATCAGTCATGCAAACATCAAATTTATCTGTCTGTAGTTTATGCAACTGCTGTTTTGTTTTGGTTTAAGATTCTGGATTGAAAACAGCTACCTTGCTCACAAAATATGGTTCTAAGACATCTTTCAAGGAAGTATAGCCCTATTTTTCCCTGATAGCAATGGCCTAATGAGCCAGGTCAATCACAACTGGAAATCATCTTTGGTGTCAGGTCTGCCATGGTTAATTAGACTCCATCAGTGTCTGATTGCGATCAGGACTGTGTTAGCCAACCTGAGAGCCAGCCCTATTTCTTCAACATAGTGTAACCATGTTGCAGAACTTCAGGAGACAGTATTAATCTTTAAGCAAAATACAAGGCTTCGTAGTGTGCAATGAACCTCCTTAGTTAGGCCAGTGGTGCTGGGCAGAGCAGTATGACACTCACCTTAGCATCAGGAGCATCTTGTCTCCTCCAGAGGAGAAGTGCTAGGATTCATATCGTGGAGAAAAAGTTTTGTTGGGCTGTACTCAGCTGCCAAGAATAAGCTTTCTTGTTTTCACATGAAAACATGCCCAAATGGGTACAAGATATATTTTTTTTTTTTTTTTTTTTTTTTTTTTTTTCATGTTGGTTTAATAGCCTTATTAGAGCACTGTTATTAAACTTGCTACGGAAGTTTAGTTCGTTAAGATTTTTAATCCTTGTTTCAGTATTGTTTCTTTTCACACTTTTACAGATTGAGGGCAAATTCACAGCATTTAAAAAAGAAAGTTAAAGTCACAAAAAGCTAGTCCCTCAGAACTGAGGAAATGCAACAATTAAGGCTTTTCCTACAGTCTTAATTTTTCCTCCTTGTTTGTAGACATTATGGTATTGTCTTTAATTACATGATCATATACTATTTTGCTGATGTCTCAATTCAATTGTTCAGTGTTTCTTTTCATCATCCTTATTCTTTGTGTACCTTATTTCTCAACCTGCCATTCAGACACTTCAATGAACACAAAAGTATTAATTTTTTTTCTCTGAGAATGTGTAGTGATGTTATGTTATCTGAGCACCTCACAAACATCAGTTAAGTCTTTCTTCTCAATCCCTTTATGAGATAAGTGTGATCTTCCCCCGTTGACAGATGAAGAATTTATAGAAATACAGAAGTACAGAAGCTTTAAGTTTTCATTCTTTAAAAAAGAAAGAAACAAATAACCCTTTATGCCAGTGTTGAGACATCTAGGACAAGTTCCTGGCACACTACTAATGTTTAAAGCATTCAAAGCCCACTGAAGGCATATTTAAATTGCAATTGTTAATTCTTTTGTAAAGCCAATCTGTGCGCCCTGCACTTGGTACCCAGAGAAGAAGGAAGCTTAATACTATCTTTAATCATTTTGGCTTATTTGGGTAGATATTTTTTGCAGGATGTTCTTTTAGTTTGGAGAGAAGATCTCTTAGCTGATTATATAGCTACAGTACATTTCAGAAGTCTGCTTATGCTTGTAATATGGGACTTCATGAGCAGGAAGGTAGGGTTTGTCAAAATTGTCCCCGGAAATGATCTTTAAGTTACACTTTAGGTTTTTTGGTTTGCTTAGTTGTGGTGGTTGTTGTTGTTGTTGTTGTTGTTTTTACATTGCTGCTCTAAAATATTTATCACTTTGTTCTGTACTTCTGTATGTAGTGGAAGCTAGTTCAAATTAGAGCAAAGTAAATTCTGCTATTATACCTACCTCTTTATTGAAACAGGTTAGTTAGACTTGATACATTTGTGAGGCTAATTGTTTGGGCAGCACCTACAGACCTCAACCCTACAGCATTGTCTTTATGTTTAAAGCCTCATTATCCATTTCTACCCCTCCCTGTAGCATTTGAGAAGATTGTTAGAACTGGAATTATTTACTTGGCATAAACCAGGATACGTGTGATTCTTAGTGATCCCTATTCTCTAGTAGTATTCTCTACTACTGAACTGTTGGAAGCTTGCCAACAGTTCAGTACATCCCAAGATCATAATTACTTTATATTAATAGTGAAGGAGTGAAAATACTGAGTAAAGGCTGGTTACAGATGGAACTATACGCTAGTACTGGAGTTGTACTTAACAATGCAACTTAACTAGATTTAGACTGGATACAGTTTGTTCTACATCAGTCATCTGTGAGTTATGTAACTGTAAAACCAGACTTTTGAAAACATCTTGAATGATATGCACAATTTAAAAATCCTCTTACCTGTTTATAAGGCTGTGGTGTTCTCTGAAAGTTTTGCACTGCTGATGGAGCTGCTAAAATTACTGCCTGAAAGAAAATTCAAAGGAATTGCCTTGCACTTTTTAGACAATTTCTCTGTTGCTCTGCCCTTCATTTTCTTCTTCTTCCTCAGTGCTTGGGACTGATAATTTAATACTTTTAAAAAATTCACCGGGTGTGAATTTTGTCACTGGTATCTGTATATCTACAGAGAAACCTCAGTCTGTTAAATCCATTCCATTAAAAACAGAACAGTAATCACAAACACTTCCCCGCTTTTGAGCGTCTTCACTGCATTTATACTAGTCACTCATGTCCAGCTCTTTTCCGTTTTCTTTTCTTTTTAACCTCCAAATTTTCTTTATCATCATCCCAAGCTATTTCAGTACCAGTATAACCATAATTACAGAGACGTGATTTTCTGTGATTCCTGGAGACTGGATTTACTTTTTGCTTTGGCAGAGAATTTTAACCTGTCTTTTGTCTCTGTTTGGCTTTAGAGTGAATTTCCAAAAGGATTCATATTCTCCACCATTTTTTTCTGCTAAAAGCATGTTGGGAAGAGGAGATTGTGTTTTTTAAGTGAATTTAGGAGCAAGATCATAAAATAGCTGCTGTATTAACTTCTCTTGCTTAGTGTTTGCTTTTTGCAGCCTACTATATTGCTCTATTTGCATGAATTCTTCAATAAGTAATGGAAACAACTCAATAAAAACCAGCTTTTGCCTACTCAGTCCTATTCATAGCAATACATTTACATGGAAAGATTTAGCGTCTTCACAGATCACGGTGCTGTCTAAATTTGGAAATTTTCTTTTAGAAGCCATTCAAGTAACAAATGTTAAATGTGGCCTTCTACTCAGTTTCAGCATGTGCATCTAACTTTTTTTAGTTGCACATAAAGCACGTAAGCAAATAATACAACTTAGAAGACCTTCCTGGGATGTTTACCACAATATAGGACTTAATACTGAAGGGATTTGGTAAGTCCCAGCAGCACTATATCAAAATTATCTTTAGGGTTAATTAACTCAGTGAGAAATTCCAGCACAATTATTTTGTGTTGTAGTTAATAGATGGTTAATACATTCTTCTGATAAAAGTAACATACAATGACCTTTTTTTTCCCCATTGCAAGCAGTACATGATCTACCAGTTTCCTCATTAGAGTATCATCTACCTGCAAGTGTAGTGAAGTACAGCACCTGTAGTATAATTCTGTTAAAAATAAAAATCATACAGTACATTTTTCCTACTGTGACAAATTTTTTGCATGTGCTTTAAAGTATTAGATGGTTAATGTATCTCATCACTTTTAGTCATCAGGATATTAAATTAATACGTTTTTATGCTTCTCTTTTAGGAGCTTGAACAATACAAAAGAAATGCCTCCAAATCCTGGAAAGAAATGGATTTTGACCCTGACTGATGAACTGCTAAAGGTATCTTCAGTTTCACATTTGCAAAATTAATTATTTTAATGTTACACTAACAATTTATATTTTTTAAAACTGTGGAGAGAAGAATTGTTCAGAGCTATGAAGACTGGCATCAGTCAGTCCTACCTATCTTATAACTGGTAACAAATTTCTCAACTTACTTTTTGAATGATTGTGTCCTAAACTTGCATTAAATGCAAATATTTTTTCACACCCGAAGTATGAAACTACATGGTATGCTAGGCATCTTTTCCTAGTTCGTTGCATATTGATTCAAAAGCAAAGCTTAAGAATGCATTTGCATCATAGATTGATGCATTTGAATAGAACAGTTCCACAAAAAACAGCAGAACAAAATAGAAGTTAAACCAGTATTGACCTAGTCTAAAATTCCAAAGTCTGCTTTGCCAGGAATTATTATTGCATTGTACAGCATTGTAATACTTTGAAGACAAGACATTCCTGTCAAATACTCAACTGCTAGGAATTCTTCCTTAATGAATTTGACAGATACTTGGTTAGTGGTAGAAGCATAATTACTTCACATTCAGCCTAAACTTGGGAAATGCTAGCCTGAACTATATACAGCTTCTTGTTCATGGGCTTCCTTGCTATAATCAACTAGACTGAGTTTTTTGAGAATATGCAAGTCAAGATCTGGATTAAAGCCAGATGTGTCTTCTGAGAGCTAAGCCTTGTAGACTTGTTGTCAGAGAGTAAATGCCTGAACAGGCACTTGGCAGACCAGATTGTAAGAATATTCCCTGCTGAACAACCCTACATGGGCATAAAAATGGCAAAGAAACTAATTTGGTATTGTTCCATCCCTTTCTAGTTATTTTTAACGTATTTGTTCACTGATTATTTTTTCTGATGTAAGTTAAGATATTATATATAATCAGAAAAAAAATCCTGGCCTCACAGTTAAGTGGAAAAGTTGCATTAACTTGAGTATTTCATACTCTGTTAAAACGTGCATCATCTCAGAACTGAAATTATTTATTTTGTTATGGAATTTTAAGATACAAATATACTTAACTGTACAATGTAATCACTAGCTACACCCCCGTAACAAATAATTTCTTCACTGAACAAGAAAAGTAAGTTACAAAACTTAGGAATTCTACATCTGCTAGTCTGTCAATTTGGGGACTTACTTCTATTTACCATTCGGATGAACTCTCTGACATGTTAGTGAACCCATAAGCAAAAATTCCAAAGAAAAATACAAACTGCATCACTTCCAAAAAATGGGAAACATTTTTTTCCCTAGTTAAACTGATACTTTATTAACTCTTTTATTTTTCCTAGTAATTCACAAACTGCTTCCAAGATGGGATTTAGAACATGATAATGAGGAGAAAGAACAGATATAAATAACAGCTGTCTTCTGTGATCTACCGTCCTTTACAGAACTAAAACATGTTTGGTAACCTTTATATTGCTTAAAGATCATAAAGATTATTGTACTCATGGGTGGCATGGTTGGATAGTATGCATAAGATTAAAGTCAAATGATACCTTGATTCTGTCATTATTTACACTAGTTAGTCTGTTTCTACAAATCCCCCAAATGGTATCAAACCAAGCATACTACTTCAAATACAATTCTAGGAGAAAGGTTTACTAGCCATTATACACCTTGGCTTATTGGTAATAGCTAAAATAAAAACAACAAAACTGGGGAAAGAATTAGAGCACCAGTGAGATACATTGCTAAAAATGACATCAGCAGACTAATTTAAATTCAAAAGCTTTTTCAGACATGTAATACTGTTGATATGGCTGATTTAGGAATGAGGTACAAGGAATAGCATGAAGCCGTTCACCCTCTTAAGAGAGAGGTTTGTTTTTCAAGATGGAAAGCATCCAGTTAGAAACAAACAAGAAGATGAATGTGTTTTACTATGTATGGTCATTTAAATTCTGAAATCTAAAATCCAGCAAATCAAGAATTTACCTTGATTTTTACTATGAAATTAAGAACATAAAATTTAAAATACATATTGTCAGATCTTGCACCTTTTTTCACTGCCTGTTAATAATTTTCTCTCTTATTTTGAAGCTCAGGACTGCTATAACTGCAAGTACTGGTACAAAAGCATAGAGCAATAAGAAATCCATTGTGAACCGGGACAACGCACCAGGAAAGGTTTTTTCAATGAACTGCATGCCATTGGAGAATATACATGCAGAATTAACTGTAGTGGAACTGTTGGCTCCCCCTGTCAAAAGAAAAAATTAATTCCTTCAGTAGGTTAATCGGTGAAATTAAAACTCCGGCTCCAGTGTCTAGCTCTTACATTTAATATAGGTATTACACCTATACATGCCTTCATGTTATTTTAATGATGAACTACTGCTCATAGCTATAGGTCCCATCCTTTGGGTGTGAGATCAGAGAATCCATATGTTTCTGCAGTTAATCTGTGCCATATTTTTTGAAGAAATGAACAAGGGTTCACTAGGAGCTTTCTGTTCTGTTGATACTGAGTAAAAGATTTATGGCTTTTCAGACACGTTGTGGAGACGGGGCCTCAAGAACCAAGATGACAGACTTGCATCATTCACATTAACCATCAGCTGCTGATGGTCACCACCAAAGGCATGGAGTCTTCTTCTAACAGTTGCTTGTATGGTCATATTCAAACAGTTGCCACCTACCCTCTTATAATGAAGGGGACAGGAGAGATTGATGATGAACAGTGGATAAAGAATATGGAGAACATGTCTCTGCTTGGAGAGAAGCACAGACACCTGGCTACAAAGCCCAGAATAGTTTAGGGCAGGCCCGTAGCTGGAAGTTTTACTGCTGTTGATGGATTCACATCATCCTTCTAATCCCTCCAATCTGATTCTAATGTTGTGCCAGTTATCTTGCTCACAAACAGCAAAGCACAACCTGACAGAGAGCTAAGCCTCTTAGTATTTGCTGTGGTAACACACATTTGAACTGAATCTTCACTAGAACTAGAGGAAAAATCTGGTCAGGTGTTACCTGTACTGCTCCCTCCACCAATATTTGATCCTGTATTACGTAATTCTGTTGATATTCTATGTGTAATAGTTCTGATAAGCATGTAGCAGGCTGCAAAGTTTACTTTACAATTCAACTCAAAGGGGAATAAAATAAGAAAAAGATGAAAAAGTGAAAGAATGAGAAATAGTTGAAAAAATGAGTCCAATATTTCTCTAGCTTGCAGATACGGAGTTTCAGTGAGTGTTTACTAATCACTGATTTTTTTAAACAACTAGCACATAGTTTAAAGATTTAAACTATCAGGATACCTTTATTGGTTGCAGAAGGAAGATAAGCCTCAATATCTCATTAAAATTATTTACATTAGACTAAAGATATATTTTTTTAAAATTGTACACTTACCACAGGTGAAGCTTAAGCCATAAAATTCATTGACTACAAGAATCTCACTGCTGTATTTTTGGAAGGTAAGATAACTGAGTATTTTAAAAGGTGTTGGCATTTCTTCTATGGTCCTATAAGAAACAGAGACATTAAATTGTCTTTTGCTACATTCCAAGAGCCATTTCTGCCCCAAATTAAAACAATCTCTTATCTTTGGTCATAGCCTGTTACAGCAAGACTTCTTAGCTGTACATGAAGGGTTTTCAACCATAAAGTCTGTCTTAGGGCTAAATGAGGTGACAGCAACAAGGGTTGTCTCTGCCTTTATGACACTGTACAGTGTCATAGCATTCTGTCCTACGTTGTTTATGGGCAGTCACAAATAATTCTGTGAAGTTTTTGATATTCATATTGCAGAGATAAACTGAAAATGACAAGAACCACTATAAACACAAGAAACCAATGTGTTGTTTCCAAAGTTAGAAACCACCACCCCTTCATTCAATCTTCAAAACTAAAAAAGGCCTAGTATCACTTCACTGGGTACAATAATAAAGCAAAGAAGAATGTGAAGAGAAACAGAATATGAACATATTGAAATAATATTATTCAACGAGACGGGGCAGTTCTGGCACCTAAAAGTTTGCAAGATGTTTTATAATTAAACAAATAAACCAGCAACAAATGCCATCTTTAATATCCCTCATGGGGTAGGAAGTTTAATTATCACAGGGATTCATAGTATTAGTAAGAGTGGTTTCTAGTCTTACTTTACAGTGAAGACATTGCTAATACTTTTTTAAAAGTTATTTTTAAAAGTTAAAAAACTACAGTAGCAGGAATAATTGTCTTGTTATTATAAACATACATCTTCCTGGAATTAGGTAGGGACCACATTAATTAAATATTAACCTGGTTTTATTTGATAAACAAGTATTAGCTGAGATCTACTGTGAACAGACGAAGCATCATCTGCTTTGTGAGGACTCTCATGCTTTTCTTGAGGACAACCTAATGACAAGTATTGTTAAGCTTATTTCATTTTCATTGGAAAGGTCTCGGTTGAGCATATCACATTTTCTAGGCATGTGAAGCACACCTTTCTCTTCCGCAGTAATACATTTATTCTGAGATGTTTCTCAAAGAAATAATAGTTTCAATGCTGACACACAAGAGGAAAACTCAAAGTTCTTGTATTTACTGTGCAAAAACATAAACATGTACATGCACAATGATGCAGCGAGCAAATAATGTTCCTTCATATTTATAAAACTAAATATTGATTTAATATTTTTATGTCGTTGATTTTACACCGGAAAAAAAAAAAAAGTATCTGAGAAGAACAGTAATAAGATAATTGAGAACAACTTCCTTTTTTTTTCTAAAACTATAATTCCCAGTATTTAGTACCTGTTTTATATGCTCCAGAAATTTTTTTTTGGAAGAATCCTTTAAAAAGGACAGCATTTCATGGAATCAGGGTGGTATTCCTAAAAGAATTCAGCTGAGCTGATTGATTTGAATTGCTCAGTTTTATCTTTATTTCCAAAATAAGACGGTGAAAAAGTTAAACATGTTAGTATCTTTGCTGATATGTAAAGTTATTTTTGTGTGCATTTGTATTTAGTACAACATCTAATATGATTAGATAGTTCTTCCTCTGAAGATAACAGCTGTACGTTTGTTCCATTGCTACCTGTGCATTATTGCTCTTATGTAATACAGATTGTTCATGGAACTCGTTCTATAGGTAGACTGTTTTAACAGTAACACCATAAATAAAACTTCTTCTTACCTTACAAGTCCTGTTCCTGCTACCACACCTGCTGAGTTAAGCAGCACCACTCCACTTTGGACTATATTTGGGTTTTGAACCACGCCAAGTATTACAAGTGTTAGTAATTCTCCAATTACATGAGACGCGAAGACAGCAGCAAAGAAAATTCCAAATCTGGCAGCATCAGGATACAACCCTACAGTCCTGTACAAAAAACGAATAGAAGAAAAATATAAAAACATGGGTTTGGTACTAGACTTGAAACGTAACCACTAGTTTTGGTTTTATTCATTTTTGCAATCACAGCACATTAAAGTGAACAGTTCGTCCCTGAGTCCCTTGCATGTTCTTTAGAGCCTTAACATGAAGGACATCCACTTAATTTCATATGTGCAGACACACTAAGTTTCCTCCATGTAGATTAAAGAGTGTTATGTAAAGATGTAACTGCAGGAGGAATTTGTGTTATTTTAAGATAACCACCATGGCTTTAAAGATCCTTTATACTAACATCGGCCCGCCTTTACAGTCTATACATATAAGTTATTTGTCTAAGTCATGTATGTAAAGAACATCTTTATGCAGATAATTAAGAGGGAATTTTGTACTTCTGATACTGTGCTTGCAAACGTAAAAATAGATATATGAATAGCCTCATCCTAATTAAATGGAATTCAAGTTGAATTCACCACCCTTGTGATTCATCCAAATGCAGTTTCCTCCAGACTTGTACACTGTTCAGTAAACAACACGCCGTTGCTAGCTTTTCCCTCGCTTACTTAAGGAAACGTACCACCACGGCCAATTTGTACTAAAGAGTAAAAAGTTAAGAAAAGCCAGCAATTGTTTGGCAAACTTAATTCAGCCTTGTAGCATATGTGACAGATGACAAAACCTTTTATTATATGGTGACATATTACTCTTTTCACAATGCCTCATACCAAAATTGCCTTATACTAGGTGTGCACTGCATACTCTGCTTAGCTAACCAGCAGGTATTCAACACTACTTTCATCTTCATTGCTCAGGGCCCTCTGTCTTTTTCATAATGCACCATGCTTGAACCATGATCTTAAAATCGTTCTATTAATTTTCTCACAGTTTTTTCTGTATCATTTTTTGCATGTAATACTCAATCTCTATTATAAATAGATGGCTGAACATTGACTTTTCAAGTATTAAACATTCACTGAGCGAGCGGGCATTTTAACAGCCTCTAATCACAGCCTGGTACAGAAGGACCAGCTCTGAGTCCTAGCATTAAAGTATCACCTTTTCTGAAGTGCTCTAATACTTCTTACTATGAGCTATGCAGATCCAGGCTAGTAAATCTGGGCAGGAGTAGAAACAGAAGAAAATAAAAAAAAAAAAAAAAAGAGAGAGAAAATCACAGCAATAGGAGGGTAGGACAATATAAACTGTTGGTACATTTCCCAGAGGCATCCTTAGCTGGGAAAATCTGCACAAATAGAGTGCGTTAAGTTGACTGCTATATGGAAGTGGCTGTACTTGGTCTTGGCCAGACCTGTTGTGTGCCTCATCAGGTAAGAGTTCGGTTCTGCCTCTATGTGCCTGCATACACAAACTCAGAGAAAATGGCTTGTAAAAGCACACACCAGAAGCTATAAATGATTCTCCAAAAGTTAGTCCGTTGAGTAAAGTTTGGTTCTGCACAGGTCCAATCTTCAGAATTTCACAGGAGCTGCCTTTCCTTAGAGGCCTAAGGGCACTACAAAGTCACTCTGACACTTTGCTAACTTAGGCCTTTCAAACAACTACAAGACAGCAGGGACACGCAGAGGCTAATGGCAGTAAATATTACCTCTTAACTAGAACCAAGAGCTTTACTGCTGGTTGTGGTTGAAGCTACCAAAGCACAAGGGGAAAGCCTGTGGCCATACGAATTTCCTGTCTGGTAAGGATTAAGTGACAAACAGAGGCTCGTGATGCTCATGCACCACCAAGCCTGCCAGTCATTTGTACATGCTTTACTGCAGACTGTCATCTACTTACAATCACAGAATCGCTCAGGCTGGGAAAGATCTCTAAGATCATCAGGTCCAACAGTTAACCCAGCGCTGCCAAGCCTACCCAGTCTAATGCTACTGCCCACTGGAGTCAAGCTCTGTGGTGTGAATGGGGAAACCAGCAGGCGTGAAGTCACCAAACTCATTTTGCAGACATCAGCTGCCACTTGAAACCAAAAATAATCTCTAGTGCAGTACACACCACTCCTTTCATCACGAGGAACACAACTCAGAAAGACTGAGGGACAGAAACAGGAACCTCACTACCTTGCTATTACCTTACTATAGCAAGTGTGAACTGTATTAAAATCAGAATAAGCAAGCAGAGGGGGAAGATTAATGGAATAGGAATGAAGAACACTAGACCTATCTGACAGGTGAAACAGTGAAAAGATAAAATATTTTATCACCAAAATCTGTGATAGAACTAACAATGATGTGTGGAAATTGATGTACAGGGCAGGGGGGAAGCAATTTTTACTGTCAAATCCTTTCTCTCTGTATCAGAAATCCACTTTTGTGCCTTTCTTTGGAGAGTAGAAGAGAGGATTCTGGATCTCATCACATCCATATGCTGTAGGTAAATCCCAAACACTCGAGGAAATAGGAAACTTTGTGTATGTGTGTGTGTATTCAAAGTGTGACCTACCTGCAACACCAAGCCTTCCTGCAAATACCTCAGCAGTGCTCAGCTGGCCTTTGGTACGACTGTTAAGTCATAAGTGCTGTTCACGTCCCTGATCTTATTTAACACCTCCTACTAGAAATGTACACCTAGTCTTACCACTGCCTGAAAAAGAGAAATTAAAATCACATCATCTTTCCTTAAATTTTCTCCCTGATGATCTGAATGATGCTGAGAGACAAGAGCGTGAGGCCACACAAGGAGGCTGACTGCTGACAAGGGAACTGAAACTGGTAACAAGAAAACAACAATCTAACAGGAATAACAAGGAATAACAGGAATAACTGATAACAAGAAAACAAAAATCCAACTTTATGTACTTACCAGTATATAAAGATGCTGAAGATTGCCACGCTGATGACACTGAAGGGCAGGAAGTGCAGTATATAGGCTAAGAGCATTTGCCACTTCTTATACAAGCCATCTTTACTTTCTTGGTCACTGATGGCACGTAAAGGTGGAACTGGATTAAATATAATTAAATAGACAAGAAATAAATCATCACTGAATTAAGAAACAAGACTTGTTTCTAGCAAAAATGATCACATGCACTGAAACAACTCTGAATATTTAGCAGAAAACTGCTGGCCAGTCTTCCCTTTTTGTAGATAAAAGCTAAAGACATGGAAAAGGTGCCATCACTGGATAATTTATTGAGGTGCTCTGATCTCAAGGCGATGGCAGCAGGGTACGTTCCCTACATGAGCAGAACAGTTTCTAGGGCTGTAAATAAAAACTACTGTTGGTCTTTGTGTGACTAATCTATGGTAGCTCTAAGAGAAACACCCTCTAATAAAAACATAATCACCACATAATAGTCTTAAATCTTATTATCCTTGCTTGCTGTCAAAGCTGGTTTGTACTTCCACCCTTACCACGTGTCTTTGGATTTGATCTTACTTAAGATGGTAAATTTTAAACCTAGACTTTGTCCTGCCTTTATAATGCTGCATGCAGGCAAGTTCCTGCATAGTTCAGAACAGCACCTCCACACACAGGCCAGCTGTAAAAAGGGAGAGGCAGGGATTAGAGCATATTCCTTCCTTAAGTGCAGTGAACCTGGAGCTTCTCTGGTGCACCAATCTTTTTCTGCATAGCGAAGCTTGCAGGAACTTCACTTTTGAATTGCATGCTTCTGCATCAACTCTGACACTATCTAAAACTGTAAGGATCCTTTAAATGATCCTTTTAATCTTCAAAAAAGAGTTATTCCTAGTTACAAAATAGCAGCAGCAATACCTGCTGCTGCACAGAACAGAGGACAGAAACTCACAAAGGCCAACAGCATTGAGCAGCCCTGTGTAGGGGGGGGGCACTCACGCACTGGTAGATAAGCCCCACACGGTCCTGCACTGCTCCTTTTTCCACGTCAGTCCTTAGTCTAAGAAGGAAAAATGCTACGAACAAGCCAAACAGAAGATTCTGGAGGAGACGCATGATGATGCCCATCTTATCTCTAGAGAAATTTCTTGTTATCCTCCTGAAAATGAAACAAAACAGTAACAAAATACTTGTTAGCTATGACTGACCACACGTTGGTAGGATATTTAGCTGTGAAGAGATCTTACATGCAATATGTCCCTGAAGAAAGCAGTATGAAAAAAACAGACATGTAAAAGACCAAAATACCAAGAAAGTGCATTTACACAAACAGGGAAAAAGCCTGCGAGATAAGTGGGCAAGGAAAACAAAGCAAAGGATATTTCTTTTTTTTTTTTTTTTTTAAAAAAAAAAAATAAAAAGTCTTACCGGAAAAGAATCCATAGTTTGGAAAAGGCACCGGGTGAGTCTTTGTTTTTGAATGGTATAGGTGGCCGATCTTTCATACACCTTGTTCTTTCAATGGCTGCCAGTACTTTGCTAAAGATCTCTGAGTTTTTGTAGGCTGATGTAATTACCTGAACCCTACTGTAGGTTTCAAGTTCACGTTCCTTGCTTCGGGTGTCCACAGAAGTCAGATCCACTGTAAATTTACAAATTTTTTACTATATATACACATCACTTTCCATTCTTATCTATTCCCCTCTTGCAACTAACTTTTCCTTGTCTCTAGCCTAAAGTCTGAAAAGATTCATTCAGAATCATTCATTTCAGATCCACTGCAAATACACAACATTTTTACTACATCCACATCGCTTTCCATTCTTAGCTATTCCCCTCTTGCAAGAGGTGAAGTTTATTTCACTCCTCCCTTCTGTTTGAAGCAGCACGAACGAATGACTGTGCAGCCACAATAAATCTCCACGTTTTGTGGCTCCTGTAGGACCCTCGAGGTGTTGGGTTCTGCATTTCGGAACGCAAGGACTTAGTGGGGTGCTGGTGAGCCCTTCAGTGTCTTTGCACAGCACAGAGCTGTGCTACCCGTGAAGCACTGCTGCTGCAGAGAGCATGACAGATCCCCAGCTGAGGGTGAACAATGATGTGGATGAAGAGACAGCTTTCTGGTCATGTCTCTCTCAGGCTTTCAGGTAAGTCCTCTGATACAGCTCCCTGATTCCCTCTTGTCTTTTGCCTGCTCCTCCATAACCCTGGAGCTTTAGCTTTCCATTACTCTGAGCTCATTCTGCAAAGACACATTTCTGCATGTTAACATGAAGTTAGAAGATGTTGTGCAGGCCAAGTCCCACTAGCAGGCTCAGCCCAAGCCAAAAAAAACATTACTTGCTGCCATGGAACTTACTTATGAAAGGTGGCACTAATGGCACTAATTTCTTAAAGGCGTAAATCCTTTCGATGGCTATTTGCTGACACCAGCAATTCTGTTATGGGCAGAAGGGAACTGTATGCGTGGTATTTGTACAAGTCATGTGGATTCAACAGTAGTGCAAAAATGTAGTAAACATGTTCCTTAACCCTAACAGCAATGAATTATTTGACATTTCAAAAAAAAGACTGTTGTTCTTGGGAACAGCTGTACTTACAGGTTTTTATATGATTTGTCCATGCCTGCTAAGACATTAGTATTAAGTTACCTGTTTTTAAGGTTCGTATCATCCCTTAGATTTCAGTTTTAGTGTTATGCTCAACTTCAAAATACAACAGCAAAGGCTATCTCTAGCCCTTGTCCAGGAGTCTTAATTTGTCCTCAGAACCCAAATTAACCTTATGATTACTTTCCTGGTGTTCTGAAAGCTGGAATTTAGCATAATTTTATTCAATGGTAAGCAAATCTGAACTGAAGACTTGACTTCTGGACCAAATATCTAATGTATTAGATACTGCATTTGCACTTTTACAATGTGCAACTTTTCAACAATACAATCCATGCTCAATACATCAGATCTTATTTTCCTCTGCTTTTGGTGTAAACGATATCAGAATCTGTCCCTTCATTCACATCATTAAATCACACAAAAAATATAAACTACCAATTTTCCAAAGACTAAATATTCTGATGATTCTTTGCTCTAAACTGTATTTTTTCCTTTTCTTGTCACATTCAAAGGTTGACATTTGAAGAATGCAGTACTTTCTTTACCAAGCTGTTTTAAATGTGGGTCTAAATCTCAAATCATCTATGCATTTCAAGACTATTCAAATTCGTGAAGACAAAATTATCCTCACTGTCACACGAGTATTTTCAGCTTCATCCCATTCCAGCGTCATGTCAACAACCATCCTCTCTTCCCTCTGAATTTAGGATGCCATCTAGACAATAGAAAAACACTGCCTCCTCTCAATGTGCTGTTTCTGAATACAGGTTTTTTTTGTGATTGGTCAAATTCTCTGCTTATTGTTCAGCTGTGTTGGTAGAAATCAGCCTACAAACTATTCTTTATAAGATATACGCACACTCACACACGTACATGGGCACAGACACACACACACAAACATGTTTACATGTTCTTCAAACATTTTTCCACTGGATCAGGTACTCAGATGCCCTGCAATGAAACTGAGCCTCATTTTCCAAATCTCTTGCAGACACTTTTTTGATTGTGAATTGGTTAAAAAAAAAAAAAAAAAAAAAGTGTGCAAACGGCTTGCTGTCATCACATCCTGAAGCATCCATACGTTCTGCTCCAGTAGTAGAAACTCCCCAAACTTTCTAAAATCTCAAACAGTGAATCTGTGGAAATTCATCCCTTGGACATCCTGTATTTTTCCTACCCTTCCCTCCACCCAACAACCGTGTTCAGTTGCTTGGCACTACAAAAGTCTGTGAGAGCACGAGACTTTCCACAGTCTGGGGATGAAATTGGTATTCTTATGTCCAATGGGAGCCATAGGGAGAAGCTATAAGGAGCCCACAGGTTTCATGAAGATGAGATTCATTTTTTATTGGTAGTTAACTCCTTTCTGCTGTCTTTCAGTCCTACTGCAAATTTGTGTTGTTCATATGTTGTCTGTGGACATATTGGTGACCATGGGCCCATTTTTCTCTCTCCTCTGAGCTGAGCACAATTACAAAATCAGGCAAAAATTCAAACACATTTCTATCTCTGGAAAAATCTGGAGAAGAAAACAACTTGTTTGTCTAAAGAAAGCCCATATTCTTACCAAAGCAACTTAGATAAACTTACCAAAGAAGTCAAAAGGATTTGATTGTTCAGGACACGAATAGCCACAGTTGCTAAAAAATGTGATCATTTCCATAGGGTTCCCACAGAAAACCATTTCTCCAAAGCTCATGATGGCTATTTTGTCAAATAACTGTGGGGGCAAATTAGCATTGTAGCAACACGTACTGAGAAGAAGTACATTAATTCTTGAGTACAGCTTTGTCTTGGTAAGAAAAATGCTTTGACAGGAAAAGTAGTTTTGACACATTCAAACTTCCTTAGTATATTTCTGTCAAAGGCAGTTTGTCCTTTCCGTCACTCCTCTTAATGGTTATGCAAGATGACACATTTGTAAGCTCTTAAAACTAGTGATTCTCAGAACTATCAGAACCAGCAGCACACAGAGGTAACCCACAAACAGAAGCGAGAGCTGTGGACTTTGCTTCTAACCGCACCTCATTTACTGAGTGACCTCGTTTGGCATTTAACAGCCTCAATCTGCACAGTCCCCCAAATTTTGGAAACATTATCCTGAAATGCTTAAGGACTTCAACAGCACTGTCGGTTGGGTGTACGTCTGCCAGGGCAGGGTTTCCACCAGCTGTGGCCAGCCCATATTCCCAGGGCCACTTTAAAACCTCTGTCACTCTTCTGTCTTGAACCGCAAGCATTACCGAGATACCAATATGTATTAATAAAGTGCTAGTTTTTACAGTGCCAGCACACGTGAGGGATTTACATGGCTTCTCCCTGGATTTCTTATTTGGGTAGCTTTGTATCACAAACGTAATGTGCACAGTCAGCGTCTGCACTATTGGCACCGAGCAGCGTGTGTCCCAACACGCCCTGCAAGCAGCAGAAGGCCAGCGCTGCAAGGTTAAAAGACAAGGCTGTATTTAACACAGGGAGGAAGTAAAGGAGCTTTTTGAGGCAACTCTGCTGGACCTCGTCCTTTTATCCTGAAAAGAACTTAAGTACAAAAAGGCTAGTAAAAGAGAAAGTAGCAAGTAGATGTAACTTACCCTGAAGAGTTCTGAGCGAGGCTGATGAATTGTAATAATCACAATCCTGTCTTTGTGCGCAAGCTCTGAGAGCAGCGAGACAATCTGGTTTGCAGTCAGGCAATCCAGCCCTGTTGTTGGTTCATCAAGTAGCATGACCTCTGTGAAACAACAAGAAATAGCATTAAAACTCAGGCAAACAGAGAGCAAATGTTATGGCTTCTGCATTTCAAGCTAGTTTGACAAATACTGTAGAAATTACTTTACATGTGAAGTTCCATGTGTAAGCAGCACATGCACCGTTATTATTGTGACTTGATATTTCATCTTTAGTTAGCTTCAGTCGTTCAGTTTCAGCTACTAGGAATAAGGACAAAGAACTACTGCAAGATCATAGCATAATCTTTTTTTTTTTTTTTTTTCTCTACGTTCAGGTGAAATCAGAAAATTGCAGAAACAGATTTGATGTCTACACCTGCTTCTAAGAACAATCATGATAAAATTCAGCATGTATACAAATATAAATATAACTGACATAGTTAACCAGAATTTGTCATCCCAATTAAAGATATATATACATAGTGAATTAATTGTGAGCAAATTAAGAGCTGTATTAAAATACAGCATGTGTAATTCCATAAACGAGAGCTGTGTTGTTTTTTTTTAAAACTTTTCTTTCTCATTTTATTGCACATGGAATGGTAAAAGTTACAGTCAAATCGATTGTTTTTACATAGATAAGATAAAGTATAGAAGAGGACAGCTCAGCCTCAGTTAGGGTTTAAGGAGGAGGGAGGAGAACTTACAGGTTTATTTACACAGAGTTACTATTACGTGAGCTTAGTGAGCAACGAATACTCCCACTGAACTGTGCAGGATTCACCATTAGCACACAGTATCTGTGGAATCTAAATTCTCCCTCCTGCCTGGTACGCAGTCCTAGTGCATCTGCAGTGCTACAAGGACTCTGGAGTCCAAGAAATGGGCGGTATACATTGGAAGATTCTAGCACCTTTACAAAACTATCTTAAAAATGATGCAATTTACAGTGCTGTTTCCCATGGCTAATCCTCCTACTCACTCTGTTACTCTGCTTTTTCATTCATCTGACTTGTTTTCCTATACAGTAAAACTACAACCACATAGAGAGCATGGTATGCATCAATATTTGGATTCTTGGCTAGGGAAATACAACATGAGGGCTATTATTCTCTTGAGCAATTTACTCTGTTTTGTTTGTGTACTTTCCAAGTGAGCAAAGTTCACGTGCTGACTGTCTTTTTGACTCTGGCACGTACATGGCACTCACACATACATGGTTCAATGACAGCTACTCCACTACAAAACTCAGTGCTTGCTTATGTACAGCTCTAATTGGTTCAATAAACCATCAATCAACACATCAACCGATATTTTGTACATGGGAAGAGGGAGCCCAGAAAGAGGTAAAATGGTCCCTAAGATTTTAAAATTCACTGCTTTCCAAGACTAGCTAACAGATTAATGGCAGACCTGAATTACTGTTCATCCTTCTCCGTTATTGCTAGACTAGCTTTTACTGAATTATAGAACAAAAATGCTTTTGTATTTTGAAGTGGTTTATGGAGGTCCACAGCGGGTGCACAAAGTGACACTGCTCTGCTTTACTTTGAAAATCCACACAGTGGTACTTACTTGGATCTTGTAATAGCTGGGCTGCAATTGAAACACGACGCCTCTCACCTCCAGAAATTCCTACAAAAATATGGCTTCCAATTATTTTGTCCGCAATGTGGCTAAGACTCAGCTCGGCCATAACTGCATCCACCTGAAAAATAATTACAATTTAGAAAGACTAATTACTGTCCAACTCAGATACTCAATTAAAAAAAAAAAAAAAAAAAAAAAAAAAAAGGCATTATTTTAAGCTAAGACTTTCCCGATATGCTAGTTTCATCCATTCTAGTTGGAAGGTACTTGGCCTCATTTCAATTATTTTTAATACAGTATTTCAATTAGTGTTTAAAATGCATTTTCATTTCTATTTATTCTTAAATGAGTAGAATTTTAGCTTCTGTTAACATTAAGAGAAGAGCATTTTGGAGGTGGTGCCAGAAGTTATGATGTTAAACATAATGTGCTGGTCTTGCTTCCAAAATAAGGGAGCAGAAAGGCAAGTCAATCTGGGGGCAGTATGAAATACTGAATGGAAGATAAAGTGAAGAGAGAAGACAGAAAGCAAATGCCTTTGATGGGGCACATCTAATCTTTACTCTCAGAGGCCAAAAAGCCCTCTAGTAAATCAGAAACATGCCTGTTTTATGAAGAAGGTGGCTTGTAAGGAGCTTAGTAGTGCTTTTCAGGGGTGCCCTGGTTTGTGAGAGAGCACCTAAGGAGCCAGAATAGTGCCAAAGTCATCTCTGCTGTTCATGAGACTCCAGCATACATGGCCTCAAGCACACGAGAGAGGGATGTTTCTCCTAGACACCAAAGAGGAGCTGAACTCTCTATTTTTGGTGGAAGATGACAATATACAGACCTTCTTTTTGATAACATTGCTGGAGCATTTCTGAAGAGCAAGTAAAGCTGTGTAGGTCAGAGACTCTTCTACAGTGAGGAAGCTTAGCAAAGCATCATTCTAAAAAGAGATGATGGAAACAGGAGTTAGTTCAGTAGGAATTAAGATACTACTTTTGCTCACACACTTTCATTCACACATGCAATTTAACTGTTTTGTACCAAATTTACTACTGAAATTGCAAAATCACAGTCAGATTACAATAGTGCATTACAATAGCAACTTTCACTTTTTTTACCACAGGAGGAAGCACAGTATACAGAAACAAATGAGGAGATTAACCTGTGGTACATAAGAGAAGCAGTCTCTAAACTGTTCCTTCTTCAGCTGACGGCCGTTCACATACACTTCACCGAGGAAACTGTCTTTATGGCCCAGCCTTCCTGATATTGCATCTAAAAGTGTTGTTTTCCCGGATCCTTTCAAACAAAAGAAATTAAATCATGTGATGAGATGAATTTTGCAATCTCAAGTCTGATAGCCTCACTTGGATGAAGACATGAAAACAAGAAATCATTTTTCCTCAGTAACATTAAAGGAATAAGGAAGTAAATGGAAACCTTGAATACATGTGTGTGAATTAGAATTTATTTCACACAAATCCATGCTTTATAGTGGACCATTTGGGTTTACAGGTAACCTAACATCTTACTGTAGTTATAATTGCCAGTTAGATGACAGAAGATAGAACTCTGAAAACAAGAGTCACATTTTCACCAAGCACAAGTTAAAAGCAATTGCAATTTCATTATTTAAAGCACAGATATCAGTCACATTCAGGTTACTGTGGAAGTTGCCAGTATTAACTCTGATTTTATTTCTTTTAAGATACAAGAACAACTTACCAGAATTTCCTAAAATCCCCATAATCTGGCCACTCTCTATGTGAAATGAAACATCTTTAAGTATTTGCCGAGTCCATTTTTTATGGTACAAAGGAACATTCCACCAGGGGCCAACACGCTCTCTTGGAAAACAAACATCAGAAAGGAAGAAACACCGAAGATGTAAAAAGGTTTGCATGAAGCACACAAGCATGGGAAACATGGGAAACCCACTTTACAGCATCTTCTTCAAATACATTTGAAGAAAAACTCCTGGCTCTGGAGAAGAGACCTGCTGTGTCTCCTCCGAGCCACCCACCCCACCCCGAGGTGGTGGCCCAGCGCCGTGAGGCAGGTGGCCCTAAAATGGCTGCCAGGCTTCACTGGGCCCAAATCAAGCCCGCAGCCCACCTGTCCCAGCCCCTCTCCCCTCCATCCCCAGGTCAGGGCAGCTCCCAGCAGGTGGGGGCTCCCCCTGCCACCTTCCCCAGTCCTACCTGACCGTGTAGGAGACCCCCTGCACACTGATACTGTTGGGGGGCTGCGCCGAAGCCTTCACCTCACCCGCCCGCCCATCGCTGCTGCCCCCCTCCAGGGCAGGGGGCTCTCTGCCCGACATCTTCCAGTGCCGGGCTGTGGGCTGCCTCCCTCACGCTGCCACCATGCCTCAGCCAGGTAGGGGCAGCTCCCCGCTCCCTCTGGGCTGGAGGGACTCGCCGCCCCCAGCCCTCACCACCCGGGGAACGTGGTTAAAAGAAAACCGAGCGGCTCTTGGTGCTTTCTCTTCCTGAGAACAACCGATAGGCAATTAGCAGAACCCGCTATCTGATGTACCTTTAGCCCGAGCTGTTACTGTCCCAGAGCAGGGGAATATTTCCCTGTCCACAGGGTCACACCGGCCGCAGAGACGCAGCGTGCCAGGAGACAGAGTGCTGCAACAAAGGGGCCTGGGAAGAGCCAAGCTCAAAAGCAAGGGGAGAAGGCTCGCCCTGCTCCTCAACAAGCCCATCGCCAGACCACCGCAGGGTGCACGGAGGGACCACCATGGAGGGACCCCCCGAGAACATCCCGCTGGAAGGCAGTGGCTGGAGCCAGGCAGCACAGGAGGTGGGTGAGACCGGCAGGAGGGACCCCTTGCCACTGCTTTTCAGACAACTTAGGGTCATGCTGCTTTCTGCACGTGCCTGTACTGAAGAGATTAGTCAGCATCGTTTGCTGTGAAGGTAGGAATTGCGCATAGGCTGTGATCACCATCTGCCAGACACCTCTGGCAGCGGTAGGTCTGCCAGACAGGGAACAGGGGAAACAAAGCTCTTCTAGCAGCCGTCAGGTGAATCTGAGAGTTACACAACTTGGGTGAAATGAAGCGCCAGACCATGAGCTACTGGAAGAGCTTTAATCCCCTGAAATACCAAAGGATGCAGCAATTAGGTTGATCTCTGATGGCTGACTCAGGATAACATGCCTTTTGCCTGTTATTTTACAAGACATTTATTCAGCAGAGATTGTAGTGAAGATGGTGGTTAAAAGATTGGTTAGTTAAATTATTTCTCTGTCTGATTAACTTTTTCTTACTGAGCAGACATTATTTGCAGATACCATTTACTCTTTGAAAGCATAGACATTAGCAAATTATCTTCTCTGTGTGTGTGATGGTGCATTAGCTGCTTCAGGTTACTATGGTGCAGTACGGATTAATTAAATAATGAACATACTTCCAGTGCACCTTAATTTTTAGCTGCTATGAAATATGAATTTCAGTATGTACCATTTTGATCCAGTAGACATTAACATTCCAGTAGTCATCCGCTTTTTTCCTCAATAGTAGAAATAGAACCTAATCTCTTCATGGCAGCATGGCATTTGTCTCCATTCGGAAAATAAACCCATTTAAACTGAAAGCTAATAGACCACCACAGCACAGCATATTTGGCCCTTTGACATGCCTCTAGAACAAACTGCATTTCACGCTGATTAACAGATAACTCATTTCAACCCTTCATGCTTTTGTACCACTGTAACTTATCAGTACTGTTTTATATGCCATAAAATATATTTTTCTTTCTGTTTCTCCTTTTCTGAACTCAAATGTTAACAACTCTTTAGTTATTATAATTAACTATTGTAACTAACCTAATAATTTCTCCAGACCAAGGCCCAGGACAGTATCTTTTGCTCTGAAGAAGATAACAGCCTGTATTTCACATACAGTGGAAAATCAAATGTTCTTGAGGTCAAAGAACTCAACTATCAGGTAAAAGTTCTAGTTTCTCTATGTCTCTTCAGTAGGGAATTTATCCAACAACTCCTGTTTCATTAAGCAAGCCCTCTTAGAAGTATTATAAAGCTGATGTTCATGCAAATATTGCACAATAAAATATACAGAAGTTTTGTAAGGAGAATCACACTCCTGGCTACGGTACTGACATGAGGCTAAACCATGCTGTTGTAAAATATATCTAGTAAAACTAGAGGATAATACAGGAAAAGAGGTCCATTTCTAGGCTGTTTTCCCTCAGTCTTGAGCTAAATTATTCCTCTCAGGACTAAGGAAGCAGGAGCCTTTGCTGGCAAGAATGAGCAGGCAGGACACAAGGAGAGGATGACAAACAAGGAGGGTATCAGGAAGCCAGTGAATTTTTGCACTTTTGTGCCACATGGCATCTAAAGTAAGCTTTGTGATTTTCAGTTTTGATTCATTTCAAATCGTGTTAAAAATTAAAAATGTACAATAGCAATAAACTACCTAAGTAAGGTAAAGGGCAGATAGTTTTAGTGATTACCAGAAATAAGCAAAGGATGAAAACCATACATGTCTGAAAAATATTTTTTGTCTATATTTCTGAATATTAACAATATCATCTTAACATATTCTCTGATTTATAACAACTTTGAAAGTGTTTAATGTTAAGTAGTTTAACATATGAATTGAAGAGACTTTCTTTCTTTCTTTGTTAGGTTAACACGGCATCCCAGATTCCCTGGTATGAGAAACTCACGCAGATGCAAATGCCATGGACCTGGAACTCAGGTCCTAATTCTCATGTGTCAGTAATCCAGAATCTGAATTTAAAAGTCCGAAGTGGTCAGATGCTAGCTATTATAGGAAGCACTGGTAAGAACAACCAAGTTTCATGATTTGACTAACTCTTGGATAAAACATACACAATCAAAACCAATATTCCTCAGTCTTCTGAATGGCATAATCTAGCTGAGAAAGAACTACTGGAAATGTGTCACTTAAATACATTCTTTAAAATGTACATTTTGAGAAACAGAATCATATTGGAAAAATATATTTTGAATTTATTTTCCAAAAACTTTTATGTTATGACTTGTACATTTGCTGTTTGTTTCTTGAGGTGCAGTGTTGTTACAACTGTGTTCTGCAGTCCCATCTCTGCTAGACACGAAGCAGCTTCACAGCTCTCATAAAACAGGCAAATTGCAGACCTTACCCAGTAATGATGCGGATATGAGGCCAGACCCCATAAGAAAGATCAGTTGCAACTGGCAGCATAGCTACAAGAAGGAATTTCCTTCACATGCAAACAGGTCTTATAGAATAAATTATCACCTTCAGATTAATTAACAGAAACTTGAAAATAAAGGATAATGCCTTTTCTATTTGGCTTACAGTGTCTGAAAAATGGGGCTCTGGTTTCTTGCATCTTTTTTTTTTTTTTTTTTCTCCTCTTTAATTTTCTGGTAGGTATGGTTTAATCTTCTCAAGGATGAGGTTGCCTAATAGAGAGTTGGCCTTTGCCCCAAGTGGTTAGTGAGACTTAGCTCATCCAGGGGGATAAGAAGTAGACACGTGATGCATTAAATTGAAGTAAAAAGTACTTACATTTTGGAAATAAAACAAACAAAACCACAAAAAAAAAAAAAAAACATACTTTGTCTCCACTAGGCTCTTACATTAGGTTAGCTCAGTGATTCAGTGAAGATGCTCTCTTTGAAAAAGAAAGACAAAACATATTTGCCATAGACGTTTTAACATTATTTCTACAGAAGAGGTATTTTTTCTCCATTGCGACTGGGGGATTTTTCTTAGCACGTTATCTAATGTACTGGAAATTGTACCTTAGAGAGACTCCCCATAGCAAAAGGAAAAAAACTGGTGATGAAATAACATTGACTTATAGATACTAGACTTTTGTAAGGTAATGTACACTGGGCACAAACCCTTTCAGCAAACTAGTCAAGCTATTTTTAAAAACTATTTATCATCTATTTCATCAAATGCCTTAGTAAAGTGGATTAAACTGCTGATGAGTCTCACATTGTCAATGGCAATCAATATGCCACTCTTAAATATAGCAATATGTCGTTTACAGATGGACAGGTTTCTTTTTTTTTTTTAATGTATATATTAAACAACAAGTGTGGAGTTAATTTTTCAACAGGAAGTCTGGAAACAAATGACATCTAATCATAATGAGAGCTGTGTGTTTACATAAAGTATCACATGGCATAAGGGAAAAAGCCTTTTGCTATTTAATTCCAAATCAGGTCTTGCTGTCATTGATTTACTTTCCTTACCTCTGAGTATGAGCCAACTTTTTCTTAATTATTTAAATGACTTTTTGTCTTGTTTAAGTCATGCTTCAGATTCTTATCAGCTGTATAATTGCTCCGTGCCTTAGTCTTTAAACTGTTTAGCTGCTGTTTCTGAATTGACAATTCCCTCCACAAAACAAACTTTTGCAAAGCATTTAGGTGCCAGCCCTGCAGCCAGTCCAGGACACCACCTTTCACACATATAGAACAGTAACTAGCGGACAGACAGAGATCTTGCTTCTTAAATTCAGAACTGTTCTCAAAAGCCAGCTACCCAATTCTCCTGGGACATGTCAAAGGTTAAAGCCATGTAATCCATTCTCGAGGGGAGAGATTTCATGAACATGAGCTTGCAGTCAGGTGTCAGTATTTTCTTTCAAGATCATTCTGTCTCTGCAGCTTTAGAAAAGCAACACAAGGTGTTGAGGAGATGTTAGTGAATGTTCTATCCTCTGTGACTAAATCACTTTTCAAACGGATGCCCTGGAAATTTATTTTCTAATTTTGATTGTTCTAGGTGGTGGAAAGACATCCTTGCTTGACGTGATAACCTGCCGAGATCACGGAGGCAAAATCAAGACCGGTCAAATCACGATCAATAACAAACCCAGCACTCCTCAGCTTGTTAAGAAATGCATTGCACACGTGCGGCAGGATGACCGACTGCTCCCCCACCTGACTGTCAGAGAAACGCTATTGTTCGTTGCCAAACTGCGCCTTCCAAAGTTTTTCTCAGACTCACAAAAAGAAAAAAGGGTAATTAAGCTGTTGGAAAAAAAATAAAGTTGTCAAAAATGCGTCTGACAGGAATTATCCAAGAGATCCAGTGTGCTTGGAGTCAGAACAGCTAATCTGGCTTTTTTTTTTACATATCTGTAGATTATGAATTATAAACCTTTTTCCTTTTTCAAGATAGAAACCAGCAATTGTTCCAATGATCATAAAAAATGACAATCTAGAGAAAGCATTAGAGAGGCTGAATGAAGAACTAAATTGCTGATCACTGAGCATTTTTTAAATGTTATTCCTAAAATCAAGATTCGTTTTCAACTGGCTCTCGATCAAATAGCACCATAATATCCTGATGAATTTTAACTACGTCAACTATATTTTTTGGCTTTATCTGTGCACAGACATGGCAAGAAACTGTTTTATCTCTGTCACCATTTGTATCTCCCTAGGTGGAACATGTTATAGCAGAACTACGCTTGCGTCAGTGTGCAAACACGAGGGTAGGCAATGAGTACCTCCGTGGTGTTTCAGGAGGCGAGAGGCGGAGAGTGAGCATCGGCGTGCAGCTGCTCTGGAACCCAGGTGAGCAAAACCCTGACAATTTCCTTGTGCCCACCACAAACCACTGTGGGAAATGGGGCAGTCAGAGAAAACAGTAGGGTTCAGGGAATAGTCATAAACACATATGCTTCTCAAGACACTTCAGGGATTTTGCATTATGCTCTGCCAGATCAGGCACAGTGACTGTGTGCTGGTCCATTTACTTAAATCACAACTCTTGCTGATCACAGATTATATTGTAATTATTACAGTAATGGATAATAATAAAAGGAGTGGTTCAAGAGCCAGCCCTCTTTCACTTCTGCCTATGCACAAGTACAGCATTAACAAGGGAAGGTCATTTTCTTGGTAGCACAGGCACTCGTTGCGGTCTTGTGCAATTCTGATCTGGCTAGCTCATGTCACAGGTGAACTAGAAATTTCTGTCATCTTCACTGGAATCAAAAGACAAGGCTAAATCTATAGTTGCTTTTGCAGGAATGAATTCCCTATCTGCTCTTACATCTATCAACAACACCAATGATCTTGGCTGAGCCTCTTGTTGAGCAAGATTTCCTATCAGCTCCCCTACTTCCACTGGGAAATGTATCTGAAATGTTTTTGCTTATATAGAATTACACTTCTGCAAGTAAAGGAGAAGCAGAAGCTTTTTTAGTAAGAAGCGATGCTCACGAATAGATGTGCTGGTATTGAAGTAAAAACATTAGTTCTAGGAAAAATAAGTAAAGATTTCTTTACATTTCAAACACGCATTGTAGCCCGTAGCACAGCAACTATGTCTGTGTACAGACATTGCATGTCTTGGTATCTGGGTGAACTTATGTAGATTAATATTCTGAGGATTTACACATAAACAAGGTCTAAATATCAATTAAATATATTTAATATAGATTAAAAATATTTCAGCAGGCAGAATATAAAACTATTACAATTGTATATTCACATACAATATTCATATTTGTATGGGCAAAGTACAAGAACTGCAGAATAAGACATGAATTTAATAAGGAACCTAAATCGTCATTCCAGTCAAAATCAAAGGCATTATTCTTGTTTCCAATAGGACCGAGACAAAATTTAAAATAATTACTACATAATAATTATGTTCAATAAGATAGTGGAAGGAGGTTGCCATTGTTGAATACTATCTGATGCTGGTGTGAAATATACTTTGTACTTTTAAAAAAGGAATACAGCAGTGAGATTTCATATGCTAATACCATATTTTCCAAATCAAACACGTTGTCTTCCACAGCTAAACTTACTGTCTTTGGCAGGAATACTGATACTTGATGAACCCACATCTGGACTGGACAGTTTTACTGCACATAACCTTGTGATAACATTATCCAGACTGGCCAGAGGAAACAGATTAGTTCTTCTTTCACTGCATCAGCCCCGGTCAGATATCTTCCAACTCTTTGATTTAGTTCTCCTGATGTCTTCTGGAGTCACTGTCTATTCTGGAACAGCCAAGGACATGGTCCAGTATTTCACAGAACTAGGCTATCCCTGCCCGAGGTACAGCAATCCTGCAGATTTCTATGGTTAGTATCAAGTACTGACAAAGTACTGCCATAAAAAGAAGAAGGAAAAAAAAAAAAAAAAAGGTTATTGGAAGTCATTTGCTTTCTTAAGCCTATCAGCTAACATTGATTTTTATTGACCATAACTGTCTTGAAATGCCTTGTCACTGTCATCAATATTGTACTAAGTTCAGTTTTGAATATGATCCCCATTTGTCAATACAGGAAATGTAGCAAATACAAGAAATAGAAAAAAAAAAAAAAAAAAAACAGTTTTAAATAATCCTCTTAACAGTGCCAGGTGTAGCAACTCTTCCAAAAGTTTAACATGCTTATTCCCATGTTTCAGCTGGTTGAAACTTTTATCCTCAGTGATAAGAGACAAGCATGAACTGATCAGTTGCTTTCATGCAGTCAGTTCTCTGAATTCTATTCAAGAAACGTAGGAAGCCAGTTTCCCAGGGTGTGTAATCATACATACCTTTAAGAGGAAATGAGAAGACTTGCCCAACAGAGCATAGGAAGGGAGAAAAACAAACAAACAAAAAAAACCAACAGTAATCTTCTGATTCCTCTTCTCAAAATAATAATAATAATAACTACATGGTTCTAAGTCCATTCTTATTCTTTTTTTTCTTTCCTTTTTTTTTCTCCCAACATGAAAAGGGAATGTGGCCTTGTTAATCTAAAGGCAGTAGTCTTTTACCCCAGAGGCTGTTTCAATTCTTACCTTCAGGTCTTTGCGTTCAAGTTGTTTAGGATGCCTTGTACAGACACCAACTACAATGCTCTAGAGTAACCTCTTCGGTTCTGCTTACGTGTCAGCCAGTGTCAGTTCTTATCAGAATGTCTATCAGCTATGCAGAGACAGACAGAAATTAATGTCAAGCCCAGCAAAGAGACCTTTGTAACCAACGTGGTTCAGAGCAGTCCTGCCCAGCTCAGGACAGCCCTGGGTGGGGGGGCTTGCAGCACACATGTATGGGAACAGAGCATTTGGGGCAGTCCTCAGAAGATGAACCTGTGACATGGAAGCAGGTGGGGATGAGAAAGGGAGGTGAAAGATCATTCAGTGCAATGCACTGAGTCACTACCCACAGGAAAGGCAGAGAATATGGGCAGCAGGAAAGTAGACATGGGACAGGAGAGCTGAGGCTGCCACAGCAAGGAGGAGGACCTAAAGGAAATGCACAAATGCTGGCAGTGTGGCAAGTAAGAGAAACGGGAGAGTGTCAGAATGAGAGAAGTAAGTCAGGTTACAACTAATTTCTCTGATGGACCCCTGCTGAAATGTGGCTCAACAGAGATGGTCAGCTCAATGTCAATGTAAGGAGTTACCAAGTGCACAGAGATAATTCTCCCAAAAAGCGTCTGTGAAGTATCAGGTAGCAGTGCTCTACACTGACTGTCAGCACTGGAAAACACAACTGCTAGTTTAGAATTTTAAAAATAATTTGCTAAAAAAAAAAAAAAAAAGCTAGGTGAACTACTGTGTTTTCCTTGGGTAACATTATTCTTAAGCTATCAGTATCTACCTAAAGTAACTGATAAAGTTTTAACCGATGTAGCTTAATGCATGCACGCAGCTCATACAGTCTGTCCACGATATAATCTCTGATTCTAAACACATCATAAAGTTATCACCTCTGTAGCTTATAGACTTATGTCAAATAATGTCTTGCAGTTGATTTGACCAGCATTGATAAACAGACTGCAGAAAAGGAGATAGAGAGCCGAAAAAGAGCAAATATTCTTGCCAGCTTGTTCCGAGAAAAAATCAAGAATTTTGATGATTTCTTATGGAAAGTTAACGAAGACGACAATGTTGTGAACACAGTCAGCCAAAAAAGGTGAAGAAAATAATATCATATGGCAGATCTGCAAGAACTGCTCCAACCTTGGCTAATTTTTTCCCCCCTCTTCTCTTTTGTACAGCTCCCATGTAAAATCAGAAGAGGCTATCCACATGCCTTACCATTCAAGCGATCAGTTACCAGGCGTCTTAAGGCAGTTCACTGTATTATTAAGGTAACCTTATCTCCATAAACAACTATGTATCATGTTCCTTAGTATTTTAAGGCATTAAGAAATGTGAATTGAGCGCGTGCTGAAAGCGCACATCTAGCACTACTAGCACTAGGTCTGAGCGAGCCGTGGAGCTGAGCTGTTACTATACCGGCTCACCCGAGGCCTCTGAGCAGGGTGGCAGTCAGATGTCCAGCCCCTTGCTTTCTGCCCCTGAGCTCCTTCCAGACAAAAATCACCTCCAGCTCACACTGCTGCGAGCCTGCACCTTTGGGCAGCAGCAGCAGGAGCCTCCAGGCTCAGAAATGTGCATCCCAGTTTTGGGCACTGCCGTCCTGATCTCCACACACACACCAAAGCGCAGTGACTGAACCCTCAGCAAGGCCCGGCAGCAATGTGGCAGGCCCTGCTGCTGCCATCTTCACTGCTCTGCCTCCATTTGAAGCCAGGAGGCTTCACTGAGTATAGCCAGCATGGATGGATAGTGGTAGCTGGGTTTCATGCTTGTGTTCTCACAAGAAATACAACCAACTGGTTTAATATATGTACAACATCACTGACAGTATCATCTACTACTAGGGTATACTATAGGCCCTTAGCAAAGAGAATTTAGCTGAAATAATTGTGTGGGTCTTCAACATGAGATCTTCCAGCCCCCACAGCCTTCAAACTTTCAACATTTCAGACCTGAAAAAGCAGGCTACTACAGATGCTCAGCAGCTTTGATTAAATGAAATCATGTTCAGAACTGGATAGACAAACTCCAAACCTACTCAAAGTCAGCAAGTTCCACAAACTGCTGTTAGCAGAGCACTTGGGGCAACGTATCCGAATATATCTGGCATTAGAAAGGACTATACCTTATGGTCAATGTTGCTGTTTTCCAGTCGTCAAGTCTCCAATGACTTCAGAGATCTTTCAACATTACTAGTCCATGGGGTTGAGGCCCTCATCATGTCGTTATTAATTGGATTTTTGTACTATGGCCATGGAGAAAGCAGACTCTCTATTCGTGACACAACAGCGCTGTTGTACATGATAGGTGCACTAATCCCATTCACTGTGATTTTGGATGTCATTGCCAAATGTAAGTGTGAGCTTTACTGTAAATGTTAATAAAAATCAGAGAATTCTCAAATCAATGAAAAATTACATTTATAAATGCAACTCTAGGATGAAATCAACCTGCTTGTTTCTACCCTGCAGGTCATTCAGAAAGAGCTATGCTTTATCATGACTTGGAAAATGGAATGTATTCTGTTAGCCCATACTTCTTTGCTAAGGTAATTGGTTTTGATGCTAGGAAATACACACATGGCTTAAAAAATATTCCAGAGCCTTCCTATATAAATAATTGCGTTTGCATTAGACTTCATTTATTGTGTCTGCCAGCTAAAGCTATCATTCTTGCTTCCTTGGTATTAATTAATTAAACCTCACAGTACTTTATATCTGTTGTCATATGTCATGGCCGACACTCATGAGGTTGTTTGGCCGAAAATTTGGGAATTCTGAAAGTCGTATGTCGTGGTTTCATCAGTTTTATGTACCTGAATGTTTCATTAGCCGAAACACCTTTGAAGGTTTGATTATGTCTTGATCTATAAAACAGAATATTTATATTAAATGCTACAACAAAAGTAAAATAGAAATGACAAAATGCTAACTATGAGATTTCCAGTAGTTTTTCGGGCCTGTACTGATCAGAGAGAAACAACTGTATTAAGTGTATAAAGAGCCAGATTTCCTGGAAACAAATTAGAACTTTGGAAAAATTACTTTTTTTTTTTTTTTTTCTCCCCACAAGGGTTTAGAAGAATCCCTTCTTTGTGATGTTGCCACTGTGAGATGAGTTCTGCCTGCCATGGCATCTGTAATTTAGGTTTCCATTTCTGCACAAGATTTTAAATGCTTATTAGTGGTTGCCAGAGAAAAATATTCTTTGCATTGTGTCACAAAAATTGCACATTATTCATAGAGGAATCGATGTAATTTGTTACAACCTTAGTATTAGAGGATAGTAGCAACTTTCACTGGAAAAAATGATCATAATACTAGATATATATGTATATACACACATTTCTACATATATATGTATGCATAACTGATATATGCAGACATCCATATAGTATGTGTATGTATATATTTATATACACTGTATATATGCACACACACATATATATATAACTAAAATATAGATGTTCACATATTTGAGAAAATCCAAAACATTTGTGTTTTTACAATGAGTTAAGAAGTTACTAACTGGACTGCCTCTGGGACAATGTGGGGAAGTGACAAAAAGCCTGTTTCAGATTTAATCTCATGCTAGGTTCAACCAAATTTGGACAAAATGTACACTTACATTGAGCCAGTAAGACTATTACTGCTCTCAAGGTTACCATTTCTTTGAGAAGTTCTTTTAAATGCTTAGAAACTGCCAAAACCATAACAAAATATGACATCCAATCTGTAACAAGAAGCCTATCAATTCAACAATTACAGGAATTACCATAACTAGGGAAAAAAATAGCAAGGATTCCCATCTCATGTTACTGAAAACAACCAAAAGGGAGATGATTGTATTCTAAGGGATTATTTCCTGAAGTTTTTCTAAACAGTCAATAAGTACATTAAGGGGCATCTCAGAAGGTCTTGTGATTATTGCTCCATGTATTTTTTTTTTGTCTCTCCCTTCTGAACAGATTTTGGGGGAACTCCCTGAGCACTGTGCTTTTGTTCTAATTTATGGGATTCCCATCTATTGGCTGGCAAACCTCATGCCTGAACCAGAGCATTTCCTGCTGAACTTCCTCTCAGTGTGGCTGGCTGTGTATTGTGCCCGCACGATGGCACTTTGGGTGGCAGCACTGTTGCCAACCTTACAGCTCTCAGCTTTCTTGGGCAACGTCCTTTTCACTTCATTCTACCTGAGTGGTGGTTTTGTGGTTAGCCTGGAAAACCTCTGGACAGGTAAGACAATCCTCCCACTGCCCCTCCAAATGAAATGTCAATGGCTTTCATCAGCAATTGTTTGTAGTGAGGCTGAGTCTCATACAAGAAAGTCCTCTTTTATTGCCACCTTTGCAATATCTTCATGGATAGTGACAGTAGAGTTCATTTTACATTAGTGTCTCCCTCTGAAACTGAGGTAACAGTAAGTTTGGTCAAAAAAGCAATAGTGAAAGTCTGAATTGGTCCCTATGTTATTCAGTAACAAGTTATATTTAGTAGATGAAGATCTTCAGTAGAAAAACTCCACTTGACAATGGGAGTATGATAGATCTAAGATCTCCCCTAATTTTCCATCTTCATGTAATGATATAGGGTATACCTGCCATTTTGTCCAGTAATAAACTATCATACATTTACAGCCTTTGCTTGTCAAGAAATTAGACAAACCTGTTATATTTGGCAGCAAGACAGAAATTTGCTTATTTATATGATTTTTTTCTGTCTTTTTTTTTTTTTTTTCAGTTCCATTTTGGGTTTCTAAAGTGTCTTTTCTAAGATGGAATTTCCAAGGCATGATGCAAATTCAGTTCACCGAATCCAAATATGAAATGACTGTTGGAAACGTTACTCTTCACATTCCAGGAAAACTTGTAAGTCACTCTCTAATAAAAAACTTGGTAATTAATTAGAAAAAAAAATTGTCAGTTCCTAATTTTTCTTATCTGTGGTTACAGGTAGTTAAGTCTATGGGCCTGGATTCACATCCTCTCTATGTAAGCTATCTCATCCTTGGTGGCAATATTATTGGTTTCCTGCTTTTATACTACTTATCATTAAGATTCATCAAGCAAAAATCAAATCAAGACTGGTAACAGCAAGACAAGCAGATGGGGCAGCAGGCTACACCATTGCTTGCAAGAAAACATGGCAAGCCCAAAGTTTGCTTTTGGTAACCACTGCAGAGGCACTGGGAGAGCAGATACCTGCTGAGTTCCGCTGTACGAAGCGAGGCCGGTTCGCCACAGGATGGCAGCAGAATACCAGGAGTTGGAAGCCAGGTGATGCTCCTCCATGCAGACAAAACGTGATAAAATTGAGACTTTAACGTGGTGGTTTTTCTATTTTTTTTTTTTTTTTTTTGTAATTTGTTTGTTTGGCGTACAGTTTTATGTATGACACCTATATGAACTAATTACACCTTGAAATATTCTGGGCTATGGGTTACCAATGTAAAAGGACCTATCCCACGCTGTAATAGCTGATGTTCTAGGTCACAATCTTTGAATGCATAGCAATCACATACTTAACCAGAAGAGCTCTAAGAGAAGTAGGATCAGCACACACAAAACACTACTTTCTGCAACACGTATTCTGCATTCACTACTCATAAGAAGGAAAGCAACATAAATTTCACTAAAGCTTTGGGAAAACACATGTGGATGAAAAACACCAGTATTAGTTACTCTGTGTTGTTTCTAGTTGCTTATGTGTTTAAAGACTTTGCCTTTGTGTTCCAGTTAGATGCTGCTGATGCCCAAAATAATCTACACAATGAGAAAGTACTTTTTTTTTTTTAAAAAAAAAAGATAAATTTTCTTACCTTTTTGGATCTATTTTTACAGTATAAATACACACAAACTGATTATTAATCACATCTTTCTCTGTGATATTACTAGTCATAGCAATTTGCCAGTTTTGGTTCCTAACATTCACAGGTAGAAAATACCAAAACTACCCACTCAGTAATTAAAAATCTAATGGTGCAACCTCTGACATGCTTGTACTTACGCACCTTCTTCAGTTCAGCCTTAACACACAAATGCTCAGAAAATTCGTTATAGTAAATAGATAGCTGTAATTCACACACAGTCATAGTAAGTACATGTGCAAATTAGATGTACATTTGTTAAAAATATTGTACAAGTTTAGCTTGATTTTAAACATTTGGTTGCACATCTCTATGCTTATATGCATCAAAAAAGCAAAGCACATCATTAAATGGAAGTAGAATAGATATGTTGCACACAGTGGAAAACTCCTAGTGCTATGGACTATGGATATAGGATACTTGTGTAAATCCTTTTTTATTTATTTTTTAAAGAAGAAATTAAAATGAAAGAATATCAATGTTAAATTATTTCCACTTGGCAAGCAGGGCTGCCACATTGCTTTCCACAGGATCCACTCGGTAATAAATTCCCAGGAAGACCCCAGTCTAAAGATGTTAAGCAGGTCTGATAAAATAACGGATTCAGCCCCAGGCAGCAGCAGGAGTCCAAAGCACTTCAAGGTTTTTCTGAGGTGAATTCAGCCATTTCTTCCTGGTTCTGCTGCATTTGATTTGGAAGAATATGCTTGATCTTATCCTAGTGCCATTTTGAAATTATCAGATTTTCATTGCCTTTTAATGGCAAAGCCAATTCTTTCAGTCCAATTGAGCATCATTAAATTGTCAGAGTAGCAGCTTCCTGTTTGATTTTTAATTATTCCTTTTTATTATATTTAAGACACTTAATTTTTTAAAGTGGTTTACTCTTCTTTGTAATGATCTGTTGTGATTAGAATCTCTTTTATATTACACTGAAGTTTTAAGGGTATATATTGGTACTTCTAGTCTAAACCTCTATTTTCAAGGTATTTAGAGGATTAAATTCTAGGCTGACTCTCTGTTGTGAATTCACTTTGATGTTTAATAAAAAAAGGAGAGACACAATGGGAGAAATTAAAGACATAAGGGACAGCTCTGAATTTTAGGGGCATATTGTCATGCACAGAAATCTTCAGGCATCTAGATAAGAATATACCATAGCCTTAACTTTGAATTTCCTTCCTTTTGTGAAATTAGTCAGGCTGCTGACATTACTTAAACAGCCTTTTTCAATTTAAAATTCCACCCTCTTAACATTATGCAGCAGGACCAAGCGGTGTGAGTGTTTCAGAGGTGGTGTTATGACAAGGGTAGATATATACATAATGGGGACGTGAGTTGTGAGCCTAGGAACAGCCATCTTATGGAGTGTAGGAAGAGCTATCATAGGATGTGGCCAGGCCTGTGTTTACACAGAAAAAGCTCATATTCTATATACTACAATTACTTCAGCACACTGCCTGTGATCATATCTTGTTTCCTTGATGCCTAGAGATGGGGAATATAGGCTGTGATTATTGTTACAGGCTTTAGCAATAAGAAGATAGGAGCCTTGAAATACCAGCAATTAGCATTCATATCTAACAATAGCATGCCGTGGGGCTGTGTACAGGGAAGAGCAATGGGAAGAGTGGGCGGGTGACACACAACCTGCCCCACTCGCACTCCCAGGAGTTGAAAAATGCTACAGGTTTAGGGGGAATTATGCGCCTCTCCGGGGGCGAAGATTATGCCCTAGGCTTTGGCCTCTATGTTCCTGTCCTGTTTCACGCTAGTTGTGTGCAGAAAAGGTTTCACACTTCAACAACAGAGTTGCTGCAAGAACAAGTGGTTAGTGAGGGACAGAAATCTTCCTGAGAGTTCCAACAAAGGCTGAATGCCGTAATTTCAGCACAGTTTGCTTTCCAAATTTCAGGGTAGCCATTCTTTTTCCTTAGATTCCTCTATGTCAGTAGAAGCTGTGTGTCCCCCTCCCTATGCTCCCTGTGTCAGGAAAACCAGAATTAAAGCAGTCTGCAACAATCTCAACACAGAGACTATAGATCACAAGCAAGACCATATGCGAAACTCACGGTACTATCTGTTCCTCACATGATGACATTTAGCTTGCTACATCCCAAGAAATGCAGAGTCAGTTTTCACGTCCAAAGAGAGCATCCAAAGAGCTACCTGCCAGCCTGGCGATGCCGCAGCTCCAAGGCCTCCCCTGCTACCAGGTCTGCTTGTCTGCATCCTCCCTGGGTAGGTCTGGAAGAGGTCTCCTCATCTCTGACTTGTGGCCCTTGCAGCTGAAGGCAACTGAGTCAACACAAAACCGACGTCAAAGTGACACTGTTTTCGATAGGCGACAAATCCCAAGTCGCTCTGCCCAACTGCTCTTGAATTGCCCAACGTATGCCCAGTGCATGACCACAGCGGGCCACTGGGTTTCAGCCTGCACACACATCAGAAGTGTGAATGGGAGCATCAAATGCTGGCAACAACAGTATTGGTAAGGAAAGTACATCAAATTCAGAATAAAACAAAGAAATTTGTGTTGGTTGTATGGATGCCATAAAAATAAACCCACATGTAGACAACAGAACTTGTGTTGGTACATTTCTGTGTCCTAGAGTTGTTGTCTCCTCTGTGAAAAGATAGATAATAACAATGGTTTTATTACTTAAACTCAAGTTTCTTAAAATATTCTAAGTAACTTAAGTTCTTTCCCCACCTCCATGCCAACTTTGTGCAGCCTCTCCAGCTGGCAAATTGGACGATCTTTCCTAGCACTGCAAAGCAGGTTATGGAAGCACTGCTTTGCATGTTGGCTCCTGGGCTGTGGCAGTCCTCCAAAATACTTCTAACTCGTCATTTGAAAAGGACTAGCTTTCAGTCTGCCTAAGCTAAATTAGTAAGTAGCTGTTGAAAGTTTCATCCCTTATTTGTTCATTGCAAAACGCATTCAGATATGCTAAATCAGTAACAAGTATCAATAGCCATCCATTTTTATTTAAAAAACCACCCACCATCAAAAAAAAATAGACCACCACAAAATGCCTTAAAAATCACAGACAACATGCTATGCAGGGAGAACCTATCAGTAAGAAATTACAGGTATTGGTATGTCCATTTGGACCAGAAATAATAAACCTTCCCAGCTTTAGCTACAATGATTAATTTTAATGGCAGTAGACAAGAAACAGTGTACATGGAGCTCTGTGGCATGCTGCTTTTTTTCCCCCCTCTGAGAGCCAAGACAAGCCCTTCATATGTTAGCAGCTATTAATTAAGGCAACAATGTTTAAGCAGAGGGTTGAGGTAATTTTAAAACTGCTTAACCCTTTTAAGAACTGATGAGCTTTAAAAAGCATGTGTGTAGCTGCATGTGTTGTAATCACACATATAAATGTAGAGATATCCATCTGATTAGATTACATATCTATCTATATATGTACACAAACAAAATGCAGATGGACAGCTCAATTTTTTTTCCCAAGGAATATTTAGAAAGAAGTTCAGATCCATAACTTATGAAAATGTTGTTACCAATTTATGTAATTAATTATAAAACTAATTACTGATGTTCATTTTCTCACTAAATCAAACATGGTTTTATTTCAAAGTGCAAAATCTGTCGGGAATGTTGTGCTTTCATGGTCCCAACTCAATACATTTAATGTTTCCAGTGCCAAAAACAGCAATTTAACAGACTCCCCCCTCAATCTTCACCTCACGGCTCCAGAACAAGCATCTACCTTCAACAACACATTCAGATTTTTTGCTCATTTTAAAGCATCTAATCAGAGTCACTCATATTTTGCTAACATTACTAAGCATGTGTCAGTACCACTCCTGCTTCACTTCCATTTCTCACATTTAAAGAGTGGGTTCAATGTTGACCAGAATTCACATGGTGAGGAAAAAGTGAAACGACTTGCATCAAAAAAAAGAAGCGTACTTTGTATGTGAGCAAATAAGCCCACACCACAGTCCCTGACTGCTACTGCACTGGGTTTTCAAGCAAATGCACTGCAACTGGAGATCTATGAAATTCACAGCTAGGCAAAAGCATGAAGCAGAGAACACGTTGCCTTCAATGAACCGCCAGTGCCTTGTGATGCTAATACAGGGCACCAGTTAACACCGTCATTCCTCGAGACATTATCTTTGCTTACTTTCATTTACTGGGGACTGGGGGAAGTTTAGAAAACTACAGAAACTTTTATGACAGAAAAGATGTCATGTTTCACCAAGAACGGCAGGAGAAAGAAACGTAGCACCTCCAATCTGCCATTCCAGCCTCAGCCAGCAGCTCCTGACCCCAGATCCTCCTGACCCTGGATCAAGGCAAACACCTGCCCTCTCACAACGCAAGTCGTGATGCTAAGGGGTGCCCTAAAAGAACCGCGTGTTTTCCCATCGACTGCTTTCCAACAAGCACCCACATCCTTTACCTCTCTCACTTAAAATAGCTAATTGCTTTGCAGCAGTGCTTCAGCTAGCTGAAGGAAGGCAGAAAGCCAGAAAGCAGCGCTCCAAAGAGCCAACAATGAACAGTGCCGCTCAAACTCTGCGAACCAGGACGCGGGCTGTCCTAACGAGCTGACACCCAGATTTCCAGGTGGGATTGCTCTGTGGGTTTAGCACACCCTTAAAACCATCGCTGGATACAAACTTTTTGCCCCGCAGTCCCCAGCAATACAGGCACAAGTTGCTGTCCCCTGCTGAGCTGCAGGGGCACCATCTCACCACCCCTGTGGTAATTCTGAGCGTGCATCGCAGGTTACAGATGATTCCCTGCCTTCCTGGTGGGCCCCCATCTCCTATGACCAATCTTGTAAAAAATAATAATAAAAAAAGCCTTTTGGCCAAGCATTACTGCTCCCTAGAAAAGCGTGCTTTCTGGTTACAGAGTAGCTCAACGCTGCCAAATGCTTTGGACACGCACGCTCCAGATTTCTCCCTTCCAGAAGATAGACAAAAGAAAGGTGAATGAATATTTAGTTTCGTATACTTCAGAGGGAATTTCTCAGTGCTTTTGCATCAAAAAATGCGTTGCAGCTTTGTAGTACACGTTCAGTGCCGGGTGCATGATAAATTTCCACTGAAAAACCTCGTGTACATGACTGACAATAGTAAAGCCACAAATTACCGTAATTTTATGCCCCCTGCAGCTAGTGGTATAAAACATAGTTTTCAACCTTGTTTTTACTTGCTGAATTTAGACAAATTTATGTTATTGATGACAGTGAAAAAGACACTCAGATGCAGAAATTGCATTCCTAGGCATAAAAACAATTTGGAGCTTAATATTTTATAGGTGCTACAGATAAAAAATATGGATGTCATTAAAACCATAAAGGAAAGATGAAATTGATTTTTTTTTTAAATGAATTTAACACTGTACACACACACATATATTCAGCTAGATCAGGGCTTTTTTTTTCCCTCTCCATGGAATGCTGAACAGGTAATCAGCTGCGACTTGTGGTATTACCAGCTCTCTCTCTGAACATTAATGTTTGAAATACAGGCTAAGTCAATAAAATCATGAAGGAAGGCAAAAGCCTTGTTTAAGCAAAGCTTGCAGATCTATGGCTTGTAATGGATTTTCCAATGAGCACACACTTTCTATCCTATTTCAGATTTTTAGAGTGTAATTTTATTTACAGAGCATTCTGAAGGCCCTAAAAATTGATGATAGCTAAGGATGACTTACAGTTAAGCTAACCTCCACAAATGAACTATTCGAGCTGTTAGCTAAACTAATCAGAGGGAAATCCCAAGAAACTGTGCAAGTAACAAGGGCAGTGGTTTCATTTATTTTTGTTTTACGTAGGAAGAGTTTCTAGTGTTTCACCAACTGCAAAGAAGCTTGTGGCTACCGCTGCAGACAACTGCAATTCTATAGATATCACTGCTTTACTACAGCGTTATGAGGATAATCATCACATAAGAAACTGTGAAGCATTAGCCAATTGCAGTATAGAGGGTGAAGAGTATCAGAGAGAAGCCTTGCATTAGTAGTTTTATCTAAAAGTAGCTTAATGTGAAACTCCTGTCTATAGCAAGTACTGCATTAAGACAGTTTTTATTATCTCATTTTTGTAATTAGAGGAAACAGTGAAAACTCAAACCACAGCCATCCATATTTGCTCTTATTTCTATACCTAATGGAAAATCCAGAACTTTGGGTGTGTAGCTGGGGATCTGCACGCTCATACTTAGAAAGACATCCTTGGATTAAATTGCAGTCCCAGTTGGAGCCACTAACTTCAAAGGAGATTAGGTTTCCTCTGCTGATAGATTCCCTAAAGCACTGGCAAGACACCAGAAGCTGCAACCAGTCTGGAAGGGCAGTCTCTTTTCGCACTGACTTTACACAGCAATTACAAGAACGATTTTAAGAAAAGCAGATAAATCTTTACTAAAAAGGCTAAATTCAACAGCAAACCAGCTTTCTCTTACCTGCTCACTTTTTCACCTTCACTGCAACAATTTACTGGTGCTGGAAATTGGGACTTTCCTTCTAGATGCTGACAGATCTCTCACAACGATCACTGAGCAGCAAAAACTCTGGCCATGTTCATCACTCCTGTCACTTCCTCCTAAGCTGTGTTCCTGGAGAGTCTGGAAGTATCACACCTTTAAGAAAAGCAATAAAGACGGTGGTGCTCTGGTGAACACGTTTCCAGACAATTTCTCTGTCAATACGTGCAGTTGGCACACCTACCATCACAGCTACAATCCTACCTTCTTACTGTAAACTGCAGATGGATTCCTGCTGACTCAGGAACTTGATCTATAAAAACCTTCTGAGCTGCTGCTGCCAAAGATGCAAGTCCTTCAGCTACTCAATTTTCATCAGTGGGTACACATTACGAGAGTCTAGAGACAGTTACTAACCTACCAAGCTCCATTTCTATCTATAGAAAAGGGTTTTGGGAGATAGCAAGTTGCACAAACTGTTTCAGTAGGTAAGGACAGAAGAACAGCATATAATTATCATGCTGCAAAACGACTATATTGGTAGTTAACAGAAACTTTTTCCATGTTGAGCTTAAAGAAAACAACGAACCAACAAAGAGCAGCCTCCTCCTGCCCCGGTCTCAAGGGAAGGTGGAGGAAGACGAGCCCATAACATGGCACAGGAGCAATGTGAAGCAATATCAATTCAAGCAGCAAGCTTTTTCCAGTCCTCTCAGCGCCAATGAGGATGTGCTGGTATGCAAACACGTACGTGCTCACACAGCTTGCCTTCTCCAGTAAGGTGTCGGGTTGGTTCATGTCACCACGCTCCCTGCTCCCCAAGGAGGCCTGCGGAGTAGCCCGCTCCCATCTCCCAGCTGCCGCACCTGCTCTGAATCCTGCACAACTCCAGCTACCCAGTGGCAAATACTTCTTTTCTGCTTTAAAGGGATAAGTGCTACGGTCAGTATGACAGAGGAAGTTTTGTAACTGGTCTAATAAGTCACCGTGACAAGTTTGTAGGACTGCCATTCTGCATTTTGTCATCTCAGAGGTTTCCTTCTTTGAATATGAAAAAAGAAAGAGCGAAGCTGCCTACCTATTTGGCGAAGAAAGGCTAACCTTTCTTCGAGGCTAACCGAGTTTAGACTCGGCTCTTCATGCCTGAAGTGGCAGAATCTCACAGCACACCGATGCACAAGAAATATTTCAAGCGTATTCTAGACGAGATGGCACAAATGCCGATTCTGCAAAAACCTTCCCAGTAAAACATCTTTTCAGACCGAGGTGACCATGTCCCAGGGTGGCACCAATCCCTCACTGTCCCACATTTTAAAGACAGGAGAGACTCTAGTCCTCTGTGTAACTATTCTCTTGTTGTACGTGAAACATTTACTGGAACAGAAAAGTCAGAAGCATTACCACACAATGGCAGGCTTTGCCTATCCTTTGAATAATGTCTGCCCTCCCACAACACATGGCCAGGGCTATTGCACAACATGATCCCAGGTGGTCAGTGTGTATTACCACCTATTACCAGTCACCGCTGCCACAAAACACCAGTACCATTTGGTCTTGTGCTCTGGCAGTGCCTCCCCGCTGTTTGATCCTCTCAGCAGCGGGCTCCTTCAGCCCAGCGCGTCCCTCAAAATGCAATTTCAGAGCCAAGAACAATTTAATATTACTGGTTTCCGACTATCGAATTTACTTTCCGTTTCCAAATTGCGACTACAAAATTTCAGGGCATTAGTCTGTAGGAGTTCAGCCAAGCAGGGTAGGTGGAAAACATGCAGACACTAAATAACACAGGCCTTGCAGGGTCAGACATCAGGCATGGGCACTGCCAACAGGCAGCAGACACCTTTTGCCAGCATCAGCACAGAATAATGAAGGCTGCAGCACCTGACTGCAAACAGCACCCTGTCAAATGGGCAGGTCTGATGCCACACGGGATCCCAGCTCCTTGTCAGCACAATTACCTCGGGTCTACAGATCTCGGCTGCTATGTGGACACGGTGCGTGCTTCAAGTCCTCCCCTTCCTGAGGCCCTGCACTAGCTCAGCTCAGCAAGCACACGCAGGCCCCGCTGCCTCGAGTTACACTCGGTCTGACTCTGCTTACGGAACACAGCCACTGCTGTGAAACTGAGAGGGGCGTGAGATGACCTCTAAAAACAAGAGCTATGGCACTAGAGGAAGGGCCGCAAACTAGCTGACGCAGTCTTCAATTATGCTGTTATGACACTGAAACGCATGTAACGTGGCTGCGGCTTTAGAAAAACACTGCATCTCTGGTTTTGAGATGAAATAAGCTAAACACTGCCTGGGCTTGTTTTCAGACAGGGCACAAAACTGCTAGGCTATGAATAAAACCTCAAATGTCAATGCCTTCTGACAATATAGGAACAAAAGGTGCCAGATGGCTAGAACCACTCAGATACAGTCTGCTTCCCACATAACCCACCCACGTTCCTAACAAGATGCTTTTCAAGACTTTACATCTCTTTCCACCCCATTCTAGATTACTGTGATATCTTTGAAAGGACAGCACGACGATATTCTGTGGTGAATTCCAAAACCCAACAGCAAAAAAACAACCAAACCAAACAAAAACCAACAAATAAACCCAGCACAATCAATGCATCAAGTCTCCATAGCATGCACAAACTAAGTAGCGAAAGCCATCGTAAAACCACACTGACATTTTAGTGGACACAGATAGGATGCACATAGGTTTTTTTTTTGGAAAACAAACTTGAACATTCTCTGCAACACAGGGTTAGTTATGCCTCATTCCTCACAGGAATTTTCTGCGTATTTGTAAATACACTAGTTAACTAATTTGAAATTTTACTTAAAAGTTAAATTTTACTAAAAGTTACGAGAATGAATTATAGATACTGTAAAACTACAACACATAAGCAGTGTAAAAGGTGTACTTTGTCTTTATCTGTAACACTGAATCCCATAACAAGATACTTTACACAAAAGAAGTACATTTAGGAGAATCTAAAAAAAGATGTGTTTATTTTTTTTAATAGGTACAGATGAACCCTGAAGATGTTCTTTACCCTTCTACTTTCACTCCAAAGCACGCTGACCTGGCAAACAACAACAAAATACCACAGTTTGCTGAAGTTATAGTTGCATACCCCTCTAGCAACTTTCTTAATATACATATATTTGGTGAATCAACAGGAGCTAAAGTACAGTTCTAGTTACAGCAGATCATACATCAAAACAGAAATAGCCTAGAAAGTGTTATCGTGGTATTTCATTAGCAATTTTAACAAAAGAAAAGCCTATGAGTTTCCAGTTACAGCTACGGAAAGTGCTGCTTTAACACAGTATTTATATTAAAAATTACACAGAACAACATGCTTTTTTATTTTTTTATTGAATGTAATACTTAATTTCATAAACAACTAAAACATAAAACGACTGTTCATAATGTTTCCAATCTTCTTTTCCTCCATTCTTCCATATAGAATTTGAACGTTTCCTATAAAATAGAGTGAAATAAACAAGTTCAACGTTGTTACAACTGAAAAAGTTACTAATTCTGAAAGTCTTACGTCCTGACAAAAGCAAAATCCATTATTCTCTGTCATAAAACTAGATCTGTATTGAAGTCTGTATAATTAAGAGAAATACCAAGAAGAGAGAATAAAAGGAGAAGGAAAACCTTGCCAAAAATGCATAATGAAGCTTCTATTACATAATGCAATAATATAATCAATTTCACTTTAAAAATGAAAATACTTTTTAACTGCAATCTGCAATTGTGTCAAAAATTCTAAGATGCTTTTAAACACCAAGCTGCATCAGAGAAAAATGAACAGGAAAATCAGAAGATGAATCATTCCAGTGACTTTGAAATAAACACTTATTTTCACTAACTACATGCAAGAAACAGATACTCTAGGTTTTATATTTACATATCTAAATAAAAAAAATATTTTTTAAATTAAGTTAAAGTTGTAGAAAAATCTCTGAATCTGTTAACAGGCTAAAACAAGTGTTTTGAGCCATTTTTTTCCTCTGATTCTTTGTAAAATGAGAAAAGAACCACATTTAGGATCAGGATGGAGAAACTAAAATTTAATTACATCTTCAGAAAACTATAGAAAAACACTAATTTTATGTTATAAAATGTGGCTAGCAGATGGCAATAAAATTTTGGTTAGAGAGAAAATATAGTAAATCTTTATTTAAAGGCTATTTTGCTGAAATGATACTAGCAGACCGTTAGTCAAAGGAGTGATGTGGAAGAAGTATTTGCAGTCTTGACAGATGTAGTGTCATGCCACCTGTCACCCTCAACTAAGATGTATTTGCACAGTTGCATACATCTTTTGGCAAGACAGCTAGAAATAAAACTGCAGTAGAAAAATAATTCCCGCAGTTCTAAAATCCCGTCATAGCAAGACAGCCAATTAGTAATTAACAAAAACTAAAACCCATTAACTTAACAAAACACACTTTCTATAAGCCTTTTAAAGTTCAAGCACTTAAATGCCCCAAGGACATTTGATAAACATACACCTGTAGATGTGTGCCTGATAAGGGTTGTGTAATTTAAACACAGTAATCCCCAAGAGTTTTATTTCCCCAAGTCAAATCCAACGCAAGATTACTATTGCTCCTACAACACTCTGTACTTCCTACATGGTCTCCTTTGAGGAATCTCTGCAGAGATTTAATCCCTATGTAATTATTCATGCAATTTGTTTTATTAACATCGAACATACACAATTCTGCAGATCTATTTCTTAATTAGGAAATACTCACAGGGGGTTCAGTGAAAGGGACCGGCTCCCCGACTTTCTTCAGAAAAACTGCTAAAGATTTCAGTGATAGTTCATGAAGCTGTATATTCTTTTCTTTTGATTTCTCATATGCAGCCTTTACAGATGCAACATCTCCATCTAATTCTGAAAGGAAAAAAAAAATCAAAACCAAAATCCCCAATAGTTAAATGCTCCTCGTTTCACCTCTTTCCATGACGTTACTCATTCCCTAGTACTTCAAGACATATTCTAAATATTTGAATATACAATATTCCGTAATAATATTGAGAAGCTCAACACAAGCCGGCAATGTGCACTTGCAGCCCAGAAAGCCAACCATATCCTGAGCTGCACCAAAAGCAGCGTGGTCAGCAGGCTAAGGGAGGGGATACTGCCCCTCTGCTCTGCTCTCATGAGACCCCACCTGGAGTGCTGCATTCAGCTCTGGGGCTCTAGCACAAAAAGGACAGGGAAGTATTAGAACGAGCCCAGAGGAGGGCCATGAGGCAGACAGGCTGAGGGAGCTGGGGTTGTTCAGGCTGGAGAAGAGAAGGCTTCAGGAAGACATTATTGCAGCCTTCCAGTACCTAAAGGGGCCTACAGGACAGCTGGGGAGGGACTCTCTGTCAGGGAGCATAGTGACAGGACAAGGGGTAATGGCTTTAAACTAAAAGAGGGGAGATTTAGAGTAGACATTAAGAAGAAATTCTTTACTGTGAGGGTGGTGAGGCACTAGTACAGGTTGCCCAGAGAAGCTGTGGATGCCCCATCCCTGGAGATGTTCAAGGCCAGGCTGGATGGGGCTTTGGGCAGCCTGGTCTGGTGGGAGGTGTCCCTGCCCATGGCAGGGGGCTGGAACCAGGTGAGCTTTTAAGGTCCCTTCCAGCCCAACCCATTCTGTGATTCTATAATTCTACATATTCTGGATATTCTTCGTATCCTACTGACAGTTCGCATCAGAAGAGAACAGAACATGCAGCCATTCCAGCTTTCCCTTTCATTTCAGGCTTGGATGATCATTTCCTTTAAGGATGTGCTGGGACCACTAGGAACAGAGCTGCTTGCACAATGAGAACACCACTCTAAGATGTGAGATGCAGAGCTATATGCCTCTGGTAGATGAGGTAGATGATGCAAAACAAAAACAAAAGCTAAACCAAAAGCCACTGATTCTCAGTTTGTGAGAACTCTAGAACAGAATTTCATTAAGTGAAGGCAGAGTATTATTATGGTTATAGGTGTTGGCTATATCAAAAGTATAGCCTAAAGGAACAAACAAAACGAAGGTCAGATGCTCATTTTAGACCATAAACAGAAATTCATTTCATCCTAAAGAGCAGGAGAATTTTTTTGCTGACCCACTAACACTATTACAAATGTTAACTGCATAGGTATCCAGTTAACATTTTGCAGGATATTCCATAAATGACACCATCACCTGCAACAGGTTCTAGCAAGCCCATTCTCTATTTATCTAAAGCCCTGTAGAAGGGCTTCCACAGCTTCCAGCTGTAGAAGATCAGAATATAGTTCTCCTTACTCTGAAGTGGGAGAAGGGAAAAACAGGGCAGTCTTGTTCTATTCTTCCTTCTCCGTTGCTTAACCTTTGCCATTACACTTAACCATGCACTTTTCTGCTGCTCAGACCCTTGCTTGAGCAGCATCAGGATGAAACTGAAATGACCCCCAACAGTTTCCCTGTTGTCTTCAGGATCCTAGAAGGAGTACGACAGTTCCTAGCATCTTGTGAACAACAAGGAAACCATCAAGTCCTTTTTTTTTTTTTTTTTTCCCTTGGGAAAACTCAAACATCTGCAATATGGGATGCTATCTCAGCTTCTTTCTTTTTCATATTTGGAATGTCTTCATAACCAACCATATGGGTAACAAAAAAAAATGGTTCTTAAAGAAACGGATTTTAAATTACGCAGAAATTGATAGCTTGGGTCCCTTTCTCATGAGAAAGCTTCCCACTCACATCTGGCAAGTGGCTGAGCTACTTTTTGAATGTGGGAGGCTACTGAAGAAACCGCAAGAAGCAATGCTTTATTAAAAACCTAACAGAAACCGTGAACTTTACATTTAAGACATAATACAACAAGAGCAAATCCTTCTAGTTATCTGCACTAAATACTTCACTGTTGATCACAAACTGACAAATGAAACTAAACACACCACCACAGAAAGCATCAGATATGGAAGACAAGGGGTGAGGGGACGAGGCTGATAAATTGCTATTAAAATGTACAAGTCGGTACATGCTATACATGGTGGGGAACGTTTCCTCTACAACTTGCTATGATCCAGCTATATGTCTCCCTGAAGAAACTACAGCAACCATCTCTTCGTTTACTATGTAGCTTCACAGGTTAAATACTCTAACCACTGTTTTAGATCTCATAGAGCAAGTCTCTGTGCAATCTCTTTATAAAATTGTTCTATGATGATGTAGCTGGATAGAACATTAAAGATGCTGAATCAGTTCACTAATACAATTTTTACTGAGGTAACAACAGCAAACAGCCAGTAAAGAGTCAGTGACATTGTAAGGCAGCAAGTCCAGTGCTGGTGATAGAAGTTTTTATTTAAAAAACAAAACAACAAAAACATGTCAGAAAACTTATCACACTGTGAATGAAAACATGGAGCTAAAGGATTTTGCCAGTGACTGCTGTTTTGAACATTACTAAGCAAGTGAACTTTTAAGTTCACTACTACATCATGAAAACTTTCACAGGTTGATTAAAATACACTGAAGTCTGTATGTCTTTAACACCATACTTTGGATTTGTTTTTGAAGTATTTTACTTAAATATCCCTATTTATCTCCTCTGTGATAGATTGGAACATGAGGGTTTCTGTCATTATATCATTTTATTTGTAATACAAGTGTGAAGAGGATTATGTTTCCTCCCTGTAATAAAACTGGAGGATCATATTAGAATACACAACGCAAAGGACTCAAGGGCAACCTTCCAACTAAACATTGCCAGGGGGGCTATATGTGCTCATTTTTCACGAGTGAGTGTTGTAAAGAGATGTATTTAAATAAGCAACTTGATTTTTAGAGCTGTTTCCCTTTGACTTCAACAATAGAGACTGATTAGCACTTCAAATCAACTGTTTAGCTTAATCTAAATGAAGTAACTTTGGCTAAATAAAAACAGGTATAAAGAATCTGCACTAGTAACATTAAGATTCTTGCAAACTACTGATAGAACTAATTAATTATGATTTTGAAACACACACACACAGAATGAAGGTATGTATTATATGTTTCAGGAAAAAAAGCTGCATTCATTTTAAGAGCCGTTCATTTCCACATTTCTCTCCATGGGTTAGGAGGGATTCTTTTTATTCCATGAAGCCCGTACTTAGCCTCTTTGTAACAGTATCCTTTAATCTAATACAGTTCCCTTTGTAAACGATTCAAGGCTTAGGTCTCTTAGTTGCTTTTCCAATCTAATAGCTAGGACCAGTCAGAGATCCGGTAAACTTAAACAAAACAAAGCCAAAAAAAACACACACACACACACACACACAAAAACAAAAGTTACAATGTGCACAGCGTAGATCCTGCCATTCTAAAGGTTTCCATGACCTTTATGAACACCTAAAGATTTATTTTTTTTAGAATAAAAAACTAGTCCAAGAAGAGTAAATTACCATAACATTTTAGGAGGTAACGGTATGCAGTTTCCATATCTAGGTGATCAGGAATCAGTTCTAGAAGTGTCTCAATCTTCTTTGCCTATGAGATTTAAAGCACAGCCAAAAAAAAGCATTAACTTCAAATAAAATTGACAAAACATTTTTTGCAGATCTTTTAAGTGAAATGAACTACCGATTACAAGAAATGAACTGTTCAACTGAACGAAGACACAGCATTTCTTTCCCAAATTGTGATGTGAGGAATAGCCAAAGAAATCAGGTAAACAATAAAATGAACAAAATATGGGACGAAAACTCCATATTCAAGGAGACTATACAATGGTTTCTTTTTTGAAGGAAGTAATCCATGTATTAATGAGACTATGTAAGGATTTCAACCAAATTGAAGAATTCAAACTACTTGGCAGCCTTCACTGACCTAGAGGTCAATGGTAGCTATGATCAGGGCTTGAAGGTAGTCAGATCACTGACTAATGTGTAATGTAATTGGAGTCTCCCTCCTTCAACCTCTGACTCCAATTTCAAAAACTCAAGTCTTGAATTTAAAGAAAAGGTGTACAGAAGTTACTAACATCTTTATCACACACTAGAAAATTCTTTGTTACTAAAATTTCAGCTCTAAAGGCAAGAAAATTTCAAGTTTTTAGATTTATTGCATAGACACCAAAAGATGGTACTTATCATTGTCACTTTTACAGTAGAATTTTTAATCCATGAGCATTTAATGGCAACTTGTGCAAAATAAAAAAGTGCATTTTCCCTCATTTGAGAAGCACTTATTCTAGTTTTTCTATTAAGCGTCTCCTGACGCTACTCCTCTACGAAAGAGGAATCAGTGTGTGTGTGTTTTTGCCTTTTTGTTTGTTTGTTTATTACTTTGAGGAACCTGGGGGAGAAGAAGGGTGGCAAGGAAAAAAGGGAGGGACAGGAGTATGACAGGCACATAAAACAGAGTAGTTGGAATTAAAGCGAATGAGCACAAAGCTAGTAATCTAAACAGAAGCTCAATCTCAATACATGCCCAAAACAGTATAGCAAGTAACAGGAAATTAGTCTTTTAATGTAAACTGACACATTTTTATCATTCGAGAGGGGCTGAGGTTCTCACTGCATTTGTATTTATACAATGCAGACAACAAAATAAATATGTTCGGGTTGCAATATGGAACTGGATAGTGAAACAAACATTTAAAGCATGTTTGTAGCATATAAACTACGACATCAAAAATAAAGGAAATTACTGAAATAATAGAAAAATATTAATTACATTCTCCTTTCTATTATGCCTCATAAAATAAGCTGTTCTTTTAAATGTGACTAGCTCTGCAAATTAACCTTTCTTCCCCACCCTGAGAAACCTGATAAAGCTGTCAACCGTGAAGTTCAAGATCCAAAACATTTCAAAGGATGATTAACTAGTATATACTAAATATATATATGCTACATATACAATGATAAGCATGAAAAAATATTATACCTGTCCAGGTCTAGATGCTGCTTTACCCATGAAATTCAGAAAAGTTCTCTTCTCCTCAACTAATCCACTACACCTCTAAAGAAAAAGAAATAGTTAATGCAGCTGTTGTGAGCAGGTTAGCAAAAAACAAAATGACTAAGGTGAAAATTTCCAATTATAGACTTTTAAAATATTTTAATATATATTATCTATCTGCAAGGTAATCAATTGACCGTGAGTTTAAAGAAAACACAACACAGGAAACAAGCTCATTTTGTGCATCGTTTTAGCAAACGTTTTTAAAATGGTAGGTATAAAGTTTGTTTAAAACAAAAGGGGAAAGAATTAAACTAATACTTCAACACACCACAAAAACGAGGTTTAGGACTGCAAAAGAATGAAAAAGAGAAACACTATTCCTCTCCAATTATACTGCCAAGCATTCACAAGTGAGCTAGGGATCATAAGGTTAATTATACATTTAATAAGGTGTCAGGGAGATAACTGCTCGTTTCTTTATAAAAATTAAAATGTACAAAGCAAGTTCTCTTTAAAGTATAATTACCTACACTTACGCATACAAAGGACTGATTTCAATCTCTCTATTTTATAAAAGGCTTTCACTGCAATAGACAGTGTTTGAGGGAGAGAGAGAGAGAAGCTTAACTTAAAAAAAAGTTTGAGACAGAACAGATAAATCAAAAATCTATCTTACTTTAGATGAGGGCAAAATAAAATATACAAGACAATGTTTTCATTTATGCACCTCAGAGGTACCAGTCTTAGAATTCTAATAGTGCACAGTGCTTTTTATAAGCTGCAAGATATTTTATTGGTACCAAAATGCACAGGCAGACAGGTACTGTGCACATAGACATACATGTACAATTAATTTACCACATTCACTGAGTATTTTAGACATCTGCAAATGAGAAATTTTGCTTTGTTCCATTATGAATGTACTATATGCGTAGTATTTTTGACAAACTCTTTAAGATCCAGGTGAAAAGGTGTGAAGCTTCATTCAGTCAGGGAAATGGACAAAAAAATATTCACATCCATGTACTGCTAGTGCTCTGACAAAAATCTTCATAAATAGGGACAAAGCATTCATGGAAAAAAACTTGCAACATTATATGTTGATTTTAGACATTCTCACCTACTATCAGAATAGTAAGAGGAAAGAGACAGTCTAGTCACAGAAAGGTTTTCCACAGCCCCCTTTCATGCCAAAATATCAAACACTTGACTTTCATCAAAAATACAGAACTGTTCCAGTACAAAAAATGATGTTGTTTCTTGGAAGTTTAAACAGACTCTGAGATATATTTTTGAATGCAAAGATTCTCTGTGTATATTACCAATATTTTAGATTATTACAAGAGAAATAGTTCATTTAGATTGTGGTTTACTTTCCACTTTTTAATAGAAAAGCAGAGTGAACTTTTATTATTACTATCTTCTGGTTACCTATTAGTAGAATATTTGATCGGCAATAACAATCAAGAATGTTAACACGTTTTATTTTATATATGCTATAGGAAAAACTGTCTCACAAAGAAGTTTTAACTCAAATTTACATGCGAATGCCCACTTAACATGAAATATATAAAAATTCTCCTCTGAGATAACAGTGTACACAACATTGTTTCAACTATGCTATAGAGCTGTGAACTTAATTCCAACAGTTGTATACTGTTGGAATAAAAGTTTTAGGAAACTAAGAATGGAAATTGTTCAGTGCTTTTTGTTGGTTTTGTTTCTGAGAACATGCAGCCTTTACTTAAAAATGCAAAAAAAAAACAAACACCCTATTTTCACAATTGCAGGATATTGTAACTGATTTCAATTCAAACACCCTATTTTCACAATTGCAGGATATTGTAACTGATTTCAATTCCCTAATCAAAGAGAGTAAGTTAGCAAGAATTTTTCAAATTTTCATGTTTCCTGCTATAGAAAAATAGGATTTTATATCAAAATCATTATCTTTTTTTTAAACTAACACTCAGATGAACAGTTAGGCAAAACAGCTAAAAAATATTCCGGAGAGGAAATGTACAAATAATACACGTGACTCTATAGCCGAAGTCACTGAACACACTTGCTAGTAGTATGCATTCTTCCTTTGAAAAAAAAGTCTTGGGATATCATAAAGCTTCTGCTATGTGAAGCAGAAGTGATTCTGCAGCATCTTAGAAAACTCAGCAACTGGTAAGTGAGTCATATTCACTACCAGGAGCTGGTAACAGGCCCCAGTTTGAGGCAGGTAGCCTACGTGCCCCAAGCAGGCTGCAGGATCGCATGGCTGTGTGACTGCTGCCTGCAGGGAGGAGGCTCCATGATCTGATGGAGACACCAGCACTCACCACCTGCAGCTTATTCTTCCTCCAGCACGGCTTTGTGTCTAGCTCTGTAAAAACGATGTGAACACAGTCATGTCATACCTTGAAGATCATTAACTTAGCCCAGACTGTGGCTGAGAGACCAGCATTAGTCTTTTAATACATCTGTGACACTCAAGTGAACAGTAGGTGAATTCAGCTCTTAACAAACACTGAATACAGCTTAGAAAAAGTAATAAAGATAAGAGTGAAATATCATGGCTACAAAAAGCAAACACTGTTCACTTCTATTTTGTGAACTGTATAACTATGAGAGATGTATTAGGCTTTCAGCACAGCAAAAATTATGCAAGGAATTGCAACGAGATGGTCTGCAGGAAGCAACACTGTCTAACAGAAAACTTGAAAATATATGAAAAACTATGAAAATATTTGCTTTGGATGGAACTTCACGCAATATGTCTTCAATTCCTTCAGGCTGTTGGAAGACAAAAGCTTTCTGACTTTGGCACCCACTGCTACTATTAGCATTAGACTACTGTCTCACGGTACAAAATGATCTAAATCATGTTGATATTCGTGCTGGAATTCAAAAGCAAACTAGCATTAGCCTGTGCTACACAACACCTCTTTTTCATAATTTGTCCATTTACCCTTGAAGAGCTCTATGCATTTCTGTACCTCTCTTGTTATGTCATTACCTGCAGTAGAGATCTGGCATCATCCACTCTGCCTGCACTGACATATTGAAGGAAAAGATCTGTGACAGGTCTGTAAATTCTGAACTGATTGGCCAGTCGTTCTGCCATCACGCCAACTGCAAAATGATAGAAAATATTAGGAAAAAGGAAAGGAAATAAGGAAAGTCTTCGACTGAAAAGGCACTTTTGTAAACTTTACTGGCATGATTTATGCTGACTGAGCAGGTTTTACATGTAACAGCTCTTCTGTAACACCTCTGTCTAGTCAGAATATTTAAATACAACTGCAATTAACTTACATTTTTCCAAAGCTTGCTCTAATCCTTCCTCAGACACCTTTCTTAACAAAAAGGAAATATTTTTGACAGGTTGATCAGGATTCTGTGCACCAGAGATAAGCAGAGGCTCAAGGTATTCCACAGCAGCATCAAGGTCATTGCTAGGAAAAAATATTGAACTGGCTTAGTTTCAGAAATCAAGATTTCTAAACCTAAAGAAACAATTATATTTAAATTTTTACTTCCTACATAAATGTTATACTTCCCAAGAATGGTTGAGTACCTATGACTTCGTTCAGATACTGTAAAAATGAAACTATTTATGACTGAATTAATAAATTAACCTGTAAGTCAAATTTCCAAATGATCTTTGACCTTCAGGACACGTAAGTAATTTTGACACGATTTTCTTCCTTCACTAAACAAAGAGTTCTGGCTAGCTGCTTTAAGGAAGTGTTCTGCAAACCCAGAAGGTAAAAATCAAAACATTAACGGAAGGTATCTGAATAATTAATGCAGACAACTCAAGTATTTCTTTATGCTATTCAATTAATTATTTAGCCAACTCTTCCCATGTCTGCCTTTTTGGATGAAAAAGAAAAAAAGATAGTAAATGTCATTTGGACAATACCTCTGCCTAAACTCTTTCATCTTATGGCTTAAGTATAGCAAATGCTAATAAATTCACACAGAAAGTATTCATTCAAGTGAAAACTCTACTTCTAGTGTTCTAAAAAGTTCAAATGACATGTCCTCTTATCAGTCCACTCTAAAAACAAATTTAATTTTAAAAATCACATTCTTTTAGATGAAACACATTTAAAAGCTATAAAAATGTGTTGAAAACTGTATTAGAAATACACATCTACCAGCATGTGAACAGCTGTTTGATGTATATGTAAATCCATACTCTTTATCACAGTTTGCAAGGTACTACTTGCAAGACATTTAAGAATACAGAAGGTGTGTATTATTTATGCTACTGCTAAGTCTTCTCATACAGCTAAGCTAGCTTTGGTATGGCAGAAGAAAAGTTGATGCTGCTTGCTTAACCTGTGTCTGTATACAGTGCTTATCTATTCTTGCAGTCACTCTGATTCACGTTATGAACACGTCATGACTTTGCAACCCTTTCATGACACAGAAATAAGCAAAAGCCATTTCACATGAATCTTCTGCCAAGGACCACTGGGATCTAAATTTTTACAGGATCAGTCCTTTCTTGTTTTTTTGGTGGCTGAAAACACAGTGAGCTCACTACTGGAACTGGCCTGCATGGTTCTCCTTCAGTTTAAATCATCTTGCTGTTGCAGACACTACTATCCAGTAACTGTTCCAGTAACTACTTACTATGGTCTGGCATGCCCAAGGCGATCAGGTATCTGTTATGTATTACATAGTCACACAACTATCCTGCTGAGTTACACAGAGGAGCTCTGCCTGATTAAACTGGTTTGAAAGAAAACAGCAGAATATGTAGGATTCCTAAAGACTGATTCCTGCAAACTGCATTTGAGAAGTTCATAGTATGTGAAAAGGTGCTTCCCCCACACAGTTTTATGCAAAGGATAAACTAGCTAAGTACCAACGTATCAATTAAAAAAATGCTAGGCAGAACATGATGCTGAATTAAACATTTGAATGAAAGGATAATCAAAGTGTGGGGATAATTACCATGATGGAAACTGTGGCCTGTAACAGCATAGGAGCTAACTTTTTCCCTATTTTTTAATACTGACAAAAAGTATAAAACCATCTCACAGATACATACCTGGCTTTCATATTTTGAGGGTAAACACAACCATGTTATCATTTCAGTTACTGGAACAAGTAACAGGTTTTGTTTCCCAACTAATATTATATGTATAATATGTGTGCTAAATTCCAAGATTTTTACATTTATATTGATGAATTTATTTCTGTTTGACATTCAGACCTCATAGGGCTTTTGATCTCACACCAAGGAGAACACTTTATGAGAGGTGTAGTATGTTTGAACACAAGTATCAGAGACGGCCTTATGTTCTCCCAAATGTTTCATAGCTATCCCTGTATTTCATTAAATGAATTCCAAACCCCAAATGCATTTGTAAAATAAGACCAGAACAGGACTGAACAGCACAGTTCTCATCTTGCCCTGAATTTTAACATCTAGGACGCTAATGAATGGAAACAGAACAAAGTGGATAATGTTGGTGATTTCCCACCACTTTGTATAAAAGGTTGGAAGTCACAGAAATACTTACTTCTTAACATGAACCAATGCAATAGCATTGGCAATTAGTGAGGGAGATAAATCAATTGATTTTCTGATGTCTTCTATCATGTTTTCAAATGCTTTTAAGTTCTTCATATCTCCTTTCACTGCCAAAGCCTCAACGAGTACAATAACTGCTGGTCTAGAAGGCAACAAGCCACTGTCGAGCATTCCTTGGAAAGCAGCTATAGCATCTAATGAAGGTGAAGAAATCAGGAAAAAAGAACTGAGATTTTAGTTGAGAAGACAACCACACTGCTGGTATCATTAACCTTACCTTTTTAAAAACACTTATGAGAATTATTGTATTAATCATTATATTATGCTGAAGTTATGCCCCAAAATTGCTATAGAAAATTATAACAAATATATATACTAAACTTTCAATGGCAATTTAGGATATAATGCTTTAATATTCACTCAATGAAAGAAAGTGTTAGAAAAACTTGAACATCTAATTATTCCATTTTAGCATCCAGCTCAGGGAAAGCAGCTATGTCAAAAGTGCCCTCCCTTATGACCTTAAAATTGTGAAGTTTTAAGCTTGTTTTTTCTCCAAACACATTATAATGAATTTTCTTTACTGGAAACCAAAAATGTGGCACACTTAACCAAGAGTTTGAGTGTCCACAAAAGAACAAAAAAACCCCTCCAAACTGGACAGTTACCTTAAGAACTCCTAAAACAACAGCAGTCACTTATGCTAAAAACACCCCAAATCAGTCTTCTGTGCATCTGTAACAGTCGCTCTCATTTTTCTAACCAGAATTCTTGTCGATTTACATTATACACAAGTAAACATACAGACAAAGACATGCCCCTCTGGTAAAAACTTCAGTCCTTAACAGCACAGGCAGGACTAATCACAGATAATAATTATCATACCAAGGGATAACACTTCTAACATAATATACACCCACCACTTGAACTCCACAGTATTAAAATTCCAATTCAACATGCAGGTACTGCAGGAACCAAATACTACCTTTCACAAGAGAGGAAGAGAAAACATCCTGTGTGCCTAACTTTCCTTCACAGCCGAATTCCCTTCTACCCCATTTCTTTTTTTCTTTCTTTCCTTCTTGTTTAGGGAAAAAAATGAGTAATACATCAAGGGTGAAATTCCCAAAATCTAAAAGCAATCTTAGCACACATGTAAAGTTCAAATTTTCTCCTGGCTTTAGGTGTGGACCTCCCTTTAGCATGTAGCCTAACTAGCCTTCTCAAGAACAATGGAAGAGAAAGACTTGGAAGTTGCATGCATGCAGCAATACTGCAAGAAACTGTGTTCTAGTAGCATATTAGGTAATTCTGCTGGTACCCCTTTTCCTGTGCAAAAGCACTCACATTACTACTAATCTGAATTCAGAATTAAATCCCTTGATCTTTCAGTACTTAAAAGAAACTAACTTTGCTTGTGAAAACCCACCATTTATCTTTTACTTATCTGTAAGTTCTGCAAATTCTGTACCATAAAACTCAAGTTTTGACTTTTTTTTTCTTTAAAAAAAAAGTTATTTCAAGAAGATATTACAGCTCCTTTGAGGCTACTTAGGGAGCTACATAATTATTTTTTAAAACCTGTACTGCTTTAAATAGCAAAGAATGATGGCGAACTGTCTGAAGAACTGATAAAATAAGTTTTACAAAAGTGAAAGCTCACGAGATACGTCTGCCATCGCAGGATGCATGTTAAATGGAGCTCACTAACTTAAGTTTACAAGACTTCACCCTAAAATTTGAGCCTCAGAAAATGACCAATATGACTGAAACATTTAGTAGCTCGCATTTTCAAGGCTTCACTTAGAAAAAGAGAAGCGATTACCTTTAAAAGAGAAACAAGGATCAATTCTGAGTATTCAATTAAATTACCAAAATAAAGCTTGTTCAATGCACAAAATAAAAGCAAATATAATGGTGCAAAATCATGCATTTCAATAGCTTATTGAGAAACTTTATATTGTGCAAAAAGTAACATTTTAGTTGAGGTGGCAAATTATCTAGGATGCCAGCTGAAAAGAAAATGCATAGTTAATGAAAAATTGTCACAATACAGAAATATCAATGATGTTCTGAAGAAGGGAAGATGTGGGAGTGTAATGTTTAGGATTAGAACTAACAAAACTTAGTGACATCCTGGACAGAGGCAAAAGCAAAAAATATACTAGAATAGTATCAAATAAAGTTTACATGAAGGATTTGAAAGCTGCAAAAAGGTAAGACTTGCCAACCCACAAGAGAAGCAATTGTATTCACTACAAATACTTTAGTCAATGACATCCGGCAGTGATGTCAGACTGAAGAGGGAAGGAATTTGAAAGTTGAGAAGTTTATCAGATGCAGGAAGGAATACAAGTGAGAAGAGGTGTCTAAATGCTCATCCTAGAGTATTTTCATGTAGCTACTATTACATGTGCATGGGCTACTACAACTACGCAAAGTGGAATGAAATAAAATTAACAGATGACAGAGTCGAAAACGGATTTTCTGGTACACCCGCTGGTATGAAAGTGAAGCCCAGTTCAGTGCAATACATGTTTTCATACGTAACCACTTTAATGCTTAAAGATATCATTTACAATGTGTATCAACACTGTACGTACACTTGCAGAGGGATAAAACACAGCACGGCATGTAAAACTACGTGCTTGCAGAGTTTTCTTCTCTACACGAGCTCTACTGAACCACTGAATATGTAAAATCTAACACTGTAGAGCTAAATGCTCTAGGCTGCAAAACAACTCATGCCAAGAAGCAAAGTAACACAACTGTGAACTTTATCCACCATCTTCTTGCGTGCCCTCAAATACTCTTCAGCCACCATTTTCTTTTCTATTGTGATTGTTACATTCATTAAAACGAAAGACAAACTGAATATTTGTTACTGTTGGTATTGAGAACTATTAAAAAGTATTTGATTAAGTTTTTAAATCAATATTATAATCATTTAGTGCACAATCATGCACATTTAACAGTCAATTTAACTCATCTGGTATCTCACACAACCACCACAATATGCAAGAAACAACTGCTGGGAATTGTTTCAGATGCTCTAAGTATGTTAATTTCCAAAGCAAAATGACTTGTGCTGTGAATTTTAACGCACTTGAAAGCCTGTACTTTCTCTCGTTCTGGAGCACAAATTTTGCATGTCTGAAGAGCTGTGATTCATCTTAAGAAAACCCATCTTGTGTTAAATGGAATGGAAACTGGACTAAGTGGTCAAATGACAAGTACATTCATATTCAAGCTGTATTATAAATGCATGTACAGTAATTTACGTCTCTCAGCTACCACAAAAGGCTCTTGATAAGCAGGTAATTTGCTAAATGGACTCCTTTATCCAAGTATTCGAAGGGCGTTACAAGAAAAATCTGCAGAGGCATTAATGTGACGTAAAGGTCAAGCATTGTGACATACCTTTCAAATAATCCCGCCTAACTTGCGATATGATGAGGAGGCTGCTGGCAGCACTGTTCAGTGTGAAGCCCTTGATGTGGGTCTCAGCACTAAAAGAAGCAGACATTTAGAAAGGAATTACTGACATGCTTCTGATACGATAATAAATGGTTGAGCACCAAGGTGAAATTATAAAAACTACTGTTCGTATGTTAAAAATATTGCTGCAAAATATCGACCTGGAGACAGCTTTTGTGTTATCCTGTCAATGGTTATAGAAGGATAATTTTTTTTTGCATTCTGACAGATGACAAAGTTGGAAGTGAGCAACAAAAGAAACAAAGTACAAGATTTTTTTTAAACAATCGGTTCAGATTCTTGAATGCTGACATATTAGATGACTAAAATAACTGCATGCCCTGCATTGTTCTGTTGTATCCTAAGCTGGATACTTTTTCTTCTTTTTTCAATAGTCACCATAATTATAAAATGTAAAACTATTCTTTCAGCAATAAAAATGAAACATTTATTTTCAGCACTGTATATTTTAAACATAAACTAAAGCATATTATGAACTAACACCATATCATTTGGTTGATTAATTTTCAAATTTCTGTCATCTAGATGTATACAGTTTTTTAAAGTGAACATACTACGTTTGCTGCCTTAGCCGTGTTAAAATTGTATTTGGCTTATCAATTCTTTATCTCCGACAGTACCACACATCACATACCTATAGTAAAGAGGATCCTTACTTTAAGAACACTGCTAAAGCTTTTCTAACACTCTGGAAATTAGGCAAGAGACACTAACCAGCCTTCACATCGACGCAAACAAAACGTTCCTGTTCCTCAATGACATACAGACACATTTTTAATATACGCGGATAACTTTACAAGTGTTCATTTCTAGATTACAAAATCCCTGTACAGAAAAGGGGGGCATCGCCATTTACCATATCAGCAATCAAGATAAACCTCACTGATCATCTTGTGGCAAACAACTGAGCAGCCTACCTACTTGAACTTACAGGCTGAGCGGATTGGGAGGTAAGCAGGGTCATTGCTAAATTATTCTCCTCAATCCCAAGAAAATCCTTCACATAGTACACAATATGACTATCCTCTCAGTCACTTTCAGCCTCCCAGGCTCACAAATGCAGTCACTGGACTCAGGATTTTCTTACTCTCCCAACCAATCCTCTTAATCCCTGCCTAAGCACCCACTGCTCAGTTCCGCCTTTTCTTTTTTTTTTTTTTTCCCTTTGTCCCATCTGTCAAAGCCCTTAAGTCAACAATTCATGCATGAGACTGTAAATTACATATAACAAAGGATTTACTTTCTCCAATCTTCCAATCTTTAGTGTGATTAAATAGATGTTAGCTACTATTACAGAACTAATCCATCATTCCTCCTCACTCCTAAATTTCTATTTAAAACTTCAACTAAATGCAGTAAATACTCCTCAAAACAGTGCTAGGATGCCAAAGCAACTAGGCTCGGGTTGACCAACAGATCAGTAACCTTCTGTTTGTTTTTCGTGGTTTTTGTTTGTTAGTTTCCAAACACAAAGTGGGAGTTCAATTTCCTTCTACCACAACATGACTTTCTCAAAAGTTTCTCAGTTTTGATGACAGTAAGGAAGTTTTAAAATAATCTAACCCTTTTAAACACAAAAATTACTTATTTTGTTGCCTATGCTAATATTCATACTAAAGCTCTCTACATATTATTTAAATTTCAAATTTGGCTTCGAGCAGAGGAAAAAGAAAAAGATGTTAGCTTATACAAATTAAGGTGGCTTTCATGTATTTTATGAAAATATTGGGAGTTGCACAAGTTTCAGGCCACTGCACACATTTAGGCTTTGTAGGAATAATCTCTCTGTAATATGAGGTTGGTAAAATTGTCAAGCATGCAGAAATGTGCGCGAAATAGATTTGCTATTCTTCAACCATGTGTACACACAAAATCACTTCCTCTACTTCAGTGAATAATTTAAAGCTTACAGACTTCTGAAAATACTTAATGTAAGCATGATTTTGTTATTAGAAAAAAGATACACAGATAAACACTATAAACACTGGCATTTTCTGTCTTGATGTAACAGTGAGCTGTTATGGGCTTCTTAGAATGTCATTATTTGGCATTTCTATGCTACATGATTGAGTATGAGCTCTGAAAAGCACGGTGGTTATTATTACTATGGTTGGCTTTGACCAGAACCTCTTATTAAATCCTATTTTCTTTTTTCCCAAACATCTCGAGATTCAGAGGCTTTGTCCCTAAAAGCACATTTCAAACTTTTTTAGCCTTTAACATTTTTTTGTTATTTTCTTTCCTGCATTTTACATCCTAAAACACTTATTATCTAAAGCAGGATTTCTGAATCACCAACACCAGGAACAAACCACCACATTCTCTCTCCTCTTCCAATCTGCAAATTACTGCTTGTAACATGCAATACTCTGAGCATCTTCCTTACAAGCATGTTTGAGCTGTGGAGCAGGGAAGCAGCCAGTGCATGCACAGGTCTTCAGTGAAAAGTTTCAAACTTTGTCCTTGAAGAGTCTTTCTATACATTAAGATTTTCTGTAAATGTTTAACAAAGCAGCTAATTTTTTTCAGCATAATTTGTACTTTCAAATATGTCATTTCCATCTTCTATTTACAAACATTTATGAGTTATTCTCATTTCATGGAGCAGAATTTGATGAGCAGTTCAAGTTTTTCCTTGATATAAGCCTTCTATTCATCAAGCACAAACATTGCTTTTCATAAAGCTCAATTACTGACAGCGAGTTGGAAAAGTGTTGCTTGTGCTTCTGAACGTGGAACTTAACCATTTTTCAACAGAAGACATTTCATTGATCTAGACACTTTTAAAGAAAACATTAAGATAATAAACTAAGTTAATTCTAAAAATCATTAGACTATGCAGCATGTAAACAGCCGCTTTCTAATCCAATGTATTCAGTGAAGACAGCCACCATTCCCATTTTAGCTGTAGAAATGAAATGACTTAAATTACTTAAATTTTTGTTCTTAACTTTAGCTTGATGAATAGTAACACTTAATTTGAAGTCCATAATCTGGCCAGAATACATATTACAGGCAACACTTAAAGCAAGTGGTGCGTCACACAACTCACTAAAGGTTAATTCAGTACTGATGACTCTAATAATGTATGACAGCAGGTTGGATTTATTTCAGAAGTGTAACAGTTGGATCTAAGGTTTATGGTCATCTCCTAGCCACTGGCATAACAGTCAAATGTACCATTTTGCATTTGGCAGGCAGCCAGCTGCCAGAGAGTGTGGATAGGGTAGGGTACCAGCAGGGATGGGGATTGAGAAGGCTCAGGGGCAGTTCAGTGAAGGAATCTTGTCTGTTTGGATATTGCTCTGAAGGGGAAAAGGCAGACTGCCAGAAGGGCAGACTTTCAGTTCTGATGCCAAGTGCAATTGTTGATACTGTTAGTTGAAATGAGTTATTAGCAATACACAGTCTCTACACCAGATTTTTTTTGAATATATGGCAGACTGCCATATGAAGCATTGGTATATTTCTTACCATAACTCCTAATTATCAGTCATGAATTGTTTTCCCACTAAAATTTAAGGACTTAGCTGAAAATGATCCAGAAATTATTTAAAGAACAACAACAACAAAAAATACAAAAACCTAAACCAGCAAACCCCAACAATTAAATTCCTCAAAACACAGACAAGTCTTACATGTGTTTCACTTGGATGGCTTCTTCAAAAGAATCCTGTGATAACAGCGCTTTTATAAGGGCGATATACGTACGATAATGATAGTCCTTCTCTTGCGTTTGCAGGAAAAAATCGTAGGCCTCTAAAAAAGACAAAGAGCCCAACCAAAACGTCATAACACTGTTGATCATAAAAGTCATCTTTTCATTGAAAAGGTCAATCTGAAATCATTTCATCCTCTTACATGTTTGAGACCAAAGCTGTTGGTCACTGCTTGTTCAAAACTGCTTGTATACAACAATCAACTGACACAAGCCTCCAGAGAACAAAAAGTTTGCTACTACTGCTTTTCTATATATAGCTGATGCTTAAATACCGACACAAATGGTTAGAAGGGGAAGACTCAAGATTTTTTAAAGCAACACCTAATGCTGGGGTATATAGTTACAGTATCTGGTGCATGATCACAACAGCATTTAACAAATAATATAGGAAGTGATTCCAATATGGGGAGATCAAATTATTTGGCTACGACAAGATTTATACAAAACATACAATTTACAAATATACAGATATTTAACAAGTAAACTACGCTGCATTTGTTTGACTGATTAACAGTTTTATTTCATGCATTCACAATAACTGTCAGTGTATGAAAAGATGTTACCAAAAAGGAAAAAAAATGATAAGCACACTTTTCAGTCATTTATTTTTCTGAAACAAAATTATGCAGCTATAAACATACAGCCTAGGTAGCAGTCTTAGCTGCAACACAGCTTTCTAACATGTTAAGAACCAGAAATCATCTTGTGCATCTCAAACTGTGACTGTTTCCTTCAAGGAAACTTTTTTTAAAAATCCCTTTGCTGATTTAAAACTAAGCCACAATTACCTTTTAAACAACTTTTCAGAAATAACACTACAATTTTTATAGCTATACAGGAAGTTTTTCTCTTACACATTGAAAGAAATGAAGATAACTTGTTTGAATCTTACTGTCACAAGAAGCATCATCACACTAGCAGCACTTACTGCTATGGGCTGTAAATTTTGAACTAGCATTCCCAAAGCCTGAATGGTTGGTGTTAAACTGTTGGTCTTAAACTTCTTCAACCAAAAACATACATAAAAACTTGGTGAAATGCAGGCACAGAAGTGACCATGCATAAAATAGTTACTTGCAATACACACACACTCATATACTGAGTTTATATTAGAGTTAACATTGCCACCCATAATCTACTTTGGACACTCTGAGCTACATTAAACATACACGAACTGAGATAATGGATAAGAACACTACAGTAAAAATTAAGTCCACTTCCATGTTTGTGAATTCAATGTATGAGACAGAGATACGAGAGAGATGGAGAAAGGATATGATTGATGTCTGACACTACAACAGTGATTGCATTGTCAACCAAAGGACCATAAAACAACAACAGAATGTCACAGAAATGGCCTGGGAATCCCCCCCCCCATGCTCTCTTATTGGTCTGAGGTTAACGCTTGGCCTGCTGTAATGTGCTGAATGCTCCTGCCTGCAGAAATGCCAAATACCACAAATTGCAAATGAGCATTCACACCTAAATCCAGCAGGAAAGACACCTTTTTTTTTTCCACTTTTCTGAAATTTGAGGTAGTAGTAGACTTGTAGCCGCATGCAATGGTAACAAAAACTCTCTCACTGGTACAATTGCCACTTATTACAAGTGCCACTTTTCATTTAGGAAAATGTAACTGACCGGTGATATGTTTGTTCCTTCCATAGGTAAAAGCCTACTTAAATTTTATTTTTTAAAACAAAACAAAAAAAATCCATATGTTTGAAGACTCCTAATGTTTTCAGACAAAACTAGGATTTCACTCCAGGTTTGAATATTCCTTTCCACTAGTTGGGTACAGAAGTGAACTTTGCCACCAGTGGATACAATATCAAGCATATGTTACTATCAATGATCTTGGTCCAGGATGCTTAAGATCTGTTTCTACAAGGAAATACACTTAAATCTTTTTGTAATGACTAGTTCAATGAAGAAAAAAGTATCTTAGTGTCAGTTTTGTTTTCCTGTTCCAAAATGTTTTGCTGTATATGTCAATCCCAACCTCAGAATGATTGTCCTATTCAGATTAGACTATTTTCTTAACTCTATTTTGCATCCATGCAAGTAGCATGTTTAAAGTATACCTAAATGAGTCTCATACTGAGACATGTATCTGATCAGGTGTTATCAACTTATTGATTCTTCGGATGCTATCTAAAATTACTAAAGTATATTAGCATTCAGGAGAGAAAGCTCTTGGTTTCAGAATCAGACGGTGTTATACAAGCTATTTCGAGTAGAAAGATCTGTTAGAAAAGTGACAACTTGCCAAGAAAGTCTCAGTTCTCAAGACAGTCAAATCTGTTTCAGGAATTGCAACTGTTTGGGCTATGTGTAACATGATCCACTCGAGTCAAGTTCTCACTGCAGAATCAGGATAAAAACGCAACTGTGACTTTGCATAAATCAAGCACTTCAGAGAACAGATTTTCAAAACACCCTCTTGTCAGAGCTGATAAATTCATGAAATTAGTTACATAACTAGATTAACTTAATCTTTTTCCTATCAGAAACGCGTTGATAAAAAATTTTATTCTGCCCTATTACATTTATATCAAAACTACATTATACTGTTATACTAAAGTGACAACTTAGTTTAAGACGAAAAGAAACTGTTTCCCAAAATTTGTCTGCTTCCCCTAATTTCCAGTAGCTCTAGACCACCTCCTCTCAAGCACTGCTGCTCTGAATAAAAGAATATGCAGGAGTAATTTATTGGTAAATTCAGTATCAAGTGTCACCACAGACTAGTAGCAGTTACAGTTTATAATTTTGTATTAAACTAGTGTCCCTCCAAAGTCCAAGCTACATTTAATTTCCTCCTGCTCTCCACTTGCTCATTTATGTTATCGAAGGCACTGAACACTTTTCTAGGAAACACTGATAAAATGCATTCCATTAATTTTGTTTATTGCTCAATTAAAAGTATTTCTGCTTTCTGCCTTTTGATTCCAAAAATTTATCACCGTTAAGAATTTCCTTAAAGTGCTAATGTTACGTCTACCACAATACCCACGACTGTACCCCCTACATACAGAATATGCAGAGTTCAGACTTCTAATCTGTGCACCTGGGACTCCGTACTTCTATAAGGTCATTTTATTAACAACAGAAGGCAACTGTCCATGACTAACAGATTCTGCTTTTAAACTCAAAACTTTATCTGTGGGTCCAACTTGTAAAATACATTGGTAACACCCACAGAAGAAAATGAGGTGCCTTGTATTTATAAATCTTCATAATTCAGCAACATGAGTTATTTTAACCCATTTAATTCTATTTTTATGATCTCTCAAGTGAGATATAGTTATTTATGATAACACAGGCAAAGAAAAAGATTTCAAGAATATTATGATGATCTGCACCTTGGCAAATACTAGAAATGGATCAATTATGACCCAGTTATGCTAATTCTGATTCTGTGACAGTGTTTTGGGATGAGATGAATAAGAATGAATTTCCAATGATTTAAACTAAGCATAGCCTGAGCCAGAGGAAATGTACTGAAGTACACTCCTCCTTTCTATACACAAAGGCAAATACCCAAGCACAAGGTAATTCTGTTTTTATCTGAAGCAGAGAATTTTCTGCAGAAAAGCTATTTATTTTTCACAGCAGAAGATCTGAAGTGATCTCTCAGTGAGGCTGTTTTATGTGTTGGGTGGCACCCACACACCCAGGGGTTTGGAAATAGTGAGCTGTGGGGACACTGATTTTGATCTTTTGTTTATATTGTGTATTACAACCCAAATAAATATGTTTTTAGTACTGTCTGTCTTTGTAGGAGGAAGATCAGGAGGAGAAGTTAGCTAATTTTAGGGAAAAACATGGACTACTTTAATTGCAAAGAAATGAAAGATACTAGGAGACATCTCCCTTCAAACAGACACATAGCTTTGCAACATTAACAGAAAGAAAATAGACTAACAGATAAAAGCCAAAAAGGAAGGCAGCAACAAAAAAGAATAGTTCAGTTGAAAGGGACCTACAAAGATCAAAGGCCTCTTGCTTGGCCTCTTCAGGGCTGCCCAACTTAGGGCATATTAACGAGGGCATTATCCAAATGCCTCTTGAACACTGAGGGACGTGGGGCATCAACCACCTCACTAGAAAGCCTGTCCCAGCGTCTGATACCCTCACCGTTAATATTTTTTTTCCTCATGCCCAGTCTGACCCTCCCCAGCCCAGCTCCCTGCTGTTCCCATGCATCCTGCCATCGGTTCCCAGGAGCAGAGCCTGGCACCTCCCTCTGTGCTTCCCCACCTCGAGAAGCCACAGAGAGCAGTGAGGTCGCCCCTCAGCCTCCTTTTGCCTAGACCAGACTGTCCTCAGCCTCTCCTCACAGGACAGACCTTCCACCCTTTTACCAGCCTTGCTGCCCTCCGCTGGATGCTTTCAAGTACTTTAACATCCTATTTATATTGTGGAGCCCAGAGCTTTAAGGTGAGACTGCACCAATGCTAAATACAGCAGGAGAATCACCTCTTTTGACCAATGAGTGGTGATCATCTTTATAGTCCAGACTCATCTAATTTAATCTCATCTAATTATTTTCTTCGTTAAATCTGTACCTTAAATTAAGAGATACCTGAAGTATATTTTGGATCTAAATCTGATCTTGTTACTAAGACTTCAATTGCATGGATAAATCCTGTCTCTGAACAACTTATTGTAATGGGCCTTCCCATGAACACGTGCCTGCTATTTTGCTTGCAAATTATTCTTCTTTCTATGCTTCTCCATAAAACTTGCAGCCAAACAGCTAGATTTACTGGGAACCACATAGGCGCCTACGATGGTGAAAGGGTATTTTCAGCATTGACCCTGTGCATAGTTCCTTATGTTTAAGGGATTAAATTTCAAGTCTAGAAAATGGCATTAAACTAACAATATAAACTACAGACCAGCAATACTTCTAAAATTTTAAAATCACCTACTTCACTGCAGACTGACTTTGAAACATGCATTTCAAGTCAGTATTTCAAATGACACTTTAAACAGCATTTGCTTCTCTCATCAACTTTTGAAGCAGAACATTGCTAAGTAAGCTTATCATGTAACTTCCGTAGCACACTAGCAAACCAACAGAAAGCGGCAGCAAGCATCTCTTTCTCTGTAGTTAACAGAAATCTAAAGCTTAGCGCTGGGGTGGGGGGGGGAGGCAGCAGAGAGTTTCAGTTTACCTTTTGCATTATTTTGCTTGCAAAGCATCCTTATTTTTCTTTCTTCCAAAGTAGAAGAAATTGGGCTTGTTTCTTCTTGTCTAGCCTTTAAAACAAAAAGCTTATTTAAATTGCTATAACGTTATTTGTTAGTATTTTTCATTGTTAAAGTATACATTCAAAAGCATTGTCAGCTACCAAAGGTAAAGTCAGATTACCTTAGGTACCTCAAATGGGACAACCTGACCATTTTTCTCAAATATATCAGCCAGCAAGGTTAGTGTTTTCTGACGAGGAACAACATTCTCTTCTTGCATTTTAGTCCAAATTGCTTCAGCCTTTGACCAGTCACTGTTGTTCTCTGAAATAAGATTTAAGTTTTCAGATAAAAGCACATTTAAAGTTTATGTACATATCTAGAGTGGTATCTTTGGAAAATACTTTGTCCAGTCACATACTTCTGCTTCTTATGACCATCAAATTGAGAAGTTTTAATCTACTGTTACTACTTAGAAGGTACAAGAAGATGCAAACAGAAGAAAAAAGACTACAAATTTTTCAATGAATGAGAAAACAAAAATATTGCAAAAGTTTTTCCCCATCTCATCAACTCAAATATTCCTCCTTATTAATTGCAAAAACAATGCGAAAAAGGTTCAAAACGTTTACAAAACTTTCTAAGGTACCATTTCTAAATGTCAAGATCTATACCCACTTTCAACACGGTTCTAGTACCACTTCAGCTTCTTAGAAGAGGTAGCAAACTACCTTAAAACTCATCATTTTATTTGACTTGACTAAAATTAACATTTTTAAACACAGGTTATTATGGCAGTAAACAGGAGGATGGAGAATGTTTGATACATTTTCATGTTTGTTTTGGGCTCCGCAACTATAAAGCAGATGCTGGCAACTATAACAAATTCAGACATCAAGACAGACAAGGGGCTTGAGAAGATTAAATAAAAGAGGAAGTTGAAGAAGCTGAAAAGCAGTCTAATGGGGGAATCTAATTGCTGTCTTCAGCTACTTAATTGACAAGTCTCTCCTTAGCAGCACACAGCACAGTTTGAAAGGTGATGGTTAAAAGTTGCAGTAATGGAGTATCTGAGGATGGTCAAACCTTGGCACAAGTTGCCCACGAAGGCTGTTTAATTTCCACCCCTGGAGGCACTCAACTCCTTAAGTGACAAGGCTACAGACTGATCTAACTTTGAAGCTGTCATAGCTCTGAGAAAAGAGCTAGACCCAGAACTCCTGAGGCTCTCTCAAGCATAATTTTTTCTCTTATTCTACATAAATAAACACAATGTTTTCAACATTTTTGAACACAGCTTGAACTAGATGGTAGATGCTTGATTTTTTTAATACTTAAAATAAATCTGAAGTTGTGGCTTTCGTGCACAGTGACAACTCTCTACTATACTAGTTCACTGGGCAGCTTTGATAGATAATTTTAAATGGTTGAAAGCAGGAATGTGTATGGTTTTTGTCTTTTACGGTGACAGAAACCCACAAATCTTTTCCACTTCTTTGAGTAGATGGAATTGGTTTTGTCTTTTCAAAGACGACTGAAGATTTTGCATGACAGAATTTGATAAATTCTATCTTCTTGGATTCTCTTCCTAGCAGGCACACTGTCACACCTAGTCACTGCTAGAGGTTGAACAGGATGATGGTGGAGGAAGACCCACTCCTGTTGAGACAAGGCTGTGTTTCAGGCCTACTTGGTATTTGAGGGTGAACCAGTAAATGCAAAGCCAGAACAGGGTAATGCCACAGTTTGTTTTTCGAGACTGTTCAGGAAATGAAAGGGTACAAAGATCACAAGAAGTCTCTTGGGGACGGGGGTGGGGGGGAAATACTCATATGTTCTGCTTGTAATTAAATGCAATGGGGATGCAGCTTCTTTCGTTGCTCTATTAAAAGGGGGTTCTAACAGTGTTTTATATAGCATAACAACATCGCTAGTTCTAGTCAATGAAAAACATACATGGGAAAACAGCCTAAAGTTACTTCAAGCTCAAATGCAAGTTTTCCCAAGACCAAATATATCAAATAGCTGTAATGACGCCTTAATATATAACCGTGATATGAAGTTTTGTGTCATCTTTCTGAAACATGTAGCAATCCTTGTAATACTTTTTTTCTTTTGTCCTGACTTCCTATTTGGTATTCAATATCCAATCCTGAAAATGCCAAATATTTTCTCAAGACATTAAATAACGAAAACTAGAGACTCCAACATTTTTACTGTGTATAATACAGTATGATAGACTGGATAACAAAACTGACACAAACAGGAAAATACAGAAAATAAATGAAAGTAACTACTGATACATTCTTTAACAAATCTGTAGTACCTAGGTGATGCACAAATTTGGATATAGGTGGTGAGGAACCGGTAGATTAAAAAAAAATAAAAATCCCACACCTTTCCAGAAGGTGTAGGTAGATCGATTTAAAGTAGAATCTAGATCTTTAATGACTAAAAATATAGAAAAGTGAGCAATTTTTCTTCTTACAAGCATTTAAATATATATGTTATATATATATTACTCTCTCTCTCTATAGTAAACTTTCAAATTATGACACAGAGTAACATGGAATGGAAGATTTATACTATTTCAGTTCTAGGGTACTGTTATGCTGAGCTCTGCAGGTTAAAAAACAAACAAACAAAACTACCTGAACTCTCCTCCCCTGCAAGATGCCTCAGAAACCATATCCAGGCTAATTCTTTAAGGACAAAACACCTCTCCAATTGAAAATGAAAAAGAATACAGGTTAACTTACCACAGAGTTGAAGCAGGTGGTAGTACATCTCATCTCTATCACATTCAAAGAGATTTCGAGTTAATTCTACCAATTGTTCCAAAGTCCCCATCTTTAAAAAGAAAGAAGATCATTACATCTCAGCCAAACAATTATTTCCTACATATATGCACTTAGATACTGTGTACATTCATCTAAAATATTCCTGTTTAAGTATATGCCAGTGTTTACACATGGCATTAAGTTCACCTCATCAGCCTGTCACACATCTTCACACAAAAAATGTCTAGCAATGAAATATTTCAAAACAATTATTCTTGGAACATAACGACAGTTCTACAGAAGACGACATACAAGCCGCATACCTGATTATTTGATATACACTTTTTTGCAAACCACTGCAACCTTCCAGGGTGGGCTCTTAAACCAGGAGTCTGCAAAATAATATTGACACAAGAAAAAAACAAAACACATTACTTCACACAGAACATTCTAAGCTAAAGTAGGCATAATACACGTCCTCATAACAACAGTATAGCTTTTGTTTTTTGAGATCTGAGGCTACAAGCTCACAAATAATCAAATTAAGCTGCATTTATAACAGGCTTAAAAAATGCGGTCATTTTATTCAAGACATTTTCCTTTTTGATCAAAAATTGCTGTGTCTGCACTGACAGTTGCTACAGAACATACTTCAGATGAAATGAAGTATTAAATAATTTCCATCACCTGAGTAATGGAGTATTATTACTATTACCCAGGGTAATCATTTCTATTACTCACGGTAAAGAGTTATAGCAAATGTTTCCAAACTGGCTTCACAATGAAAAGTTCATATTCAATATCACTGATCACTGCAATCATTCGCAACTAGAAAACCATGCTTCTCACAATGGCAACGCTGACATTTAGTGCCCTTCATCGGCTCACATTTGCTGTTTTCTTACAGCTATTAGTATCTAAAACAAACAGCTTTAGGTTGTGATCTCTCTTGATATGCTCACTAAGAAAATCACAAAGCTAGGGTGCACTAAGCATACTGTAGCCAGCTGCTAATGAAGATAGTTAGTATACTAACTGTAGATAACTCCCATCCCAGAACAGAGCAAAGGCCTACCGTGTTCACAGAAGAATCAATGTGTAATAGTTAATAAGCCATAGTTCTTTGTGTTATTCATTTTCTCAGGTTAAATGAGACTTCACTTGTTTATTCCTTCATAGTTTTGTGTGATCTACAGTCACACAACACATACTCAAAAAGCCTTCTTTTTTTTTTTTTTTTTTTTTTTGCAAACCCCATCTAGTCCACACTACCACATTGCACCCTCTCAGCGCTACCTACAGACCACAACAATTGTATCACAGTTCCTCCACTGTCAACAGCAGAATTCTTTGATAAACATTGGAAAATTCAAAGTCATAAAGAAACATGGTATAGGCATTATGTCACTCAGGTCCACCACATCTAGAAACATGATGCAAGAAAACCTGTGAACTAAGCACCCATCGTCATTTTCACATCTCACACACTGTTTCAAGACTACTTGAATTCACTTTCTTTATACTCTCTCATTTTAATACAAAGATCATTTACAGAAAGAAAGGACTGCACTTTCCTTTCACATATCCAGATTTACATTAACACAACCCAAAGCGATTCCAAGGAAATGTCTGTTCATCCCCACCTAGAAACATGTGTTTTGACTCTTGAAGGGTTTTAGCTGTTAATATTATAAGAAGTCTCTGCAGTTGAAGTGTGATTTCCAAAATTCAAATGCAATTTCGCATGCAAGAGGCAGCTTGAACAAAAAGCTGTGACAAATACTGAGTCTCCATTCCAAAACAGTGGAAACAATTACCATTGAACAAGTCAATTAACCTTCTGTCTTTTCTAACACAGATAAATAATTTCCTTTCTCTTGTCTTCTCCTCCAACAGCAGAATTATTACCACTATATCTTGCTGAAATAGCTTAGCATACACCAAAAAGCAAGCACACTAAACTTCAGTTAAAGACCTAAAAATTTGCTGAAGATATATGAAACTGAGTGCTCTGCCAAGTAAATGTTGGGGCATATAATCCTGCCAATCATCCAAACCAGTTTATGCAATCATTCTAAGTTAAAAAAATAATAATTAAAAAAATAGGATGCTAACCCCTAGATCCTCAACATGAACAATCTTCTGTATGTATTTATGTGTACTATAAAAATAGTCTCAATCCAAGAGGTTATAGAAAAATAGTGATTCCTCAAGTATTCCAAAGTGATGTATATTAAAAACAGTTTTGCTTTCCAGGTACTTGCTGATTTTTCCATTTAGATTTTATCAGCGCTTTTCATGTTTACAGGTATCCAGTCAGTGCTTTTTTAAGACTCAGCAAGCAGTTTCACATAAAATATGCTGAAAATTAAGTCAAGAATTAACATCTTACACAACAGGCTCTTGAAAATGAAAAAGAAAAAAGTATGTTGCTTGCATTTGTAGCTAATCCTCTTTAGGACATGTTAAAATTCAAATGCTGATTTCACTTACAACTTCCAATATCATTGCTGATCCGAATGCCAATGAACTCAACAGCTCCAAACCTACAAACTTTTTATAGTAAATCCTTTCCTGTTCAGAAATGATTGATGTGTCTGTCACTACAAGGACAGCTGAGTTATACAACAGATATCCTTGTGTTTCATTTTGAAATTGAGAAGTGTTTTCACATCCTGCAGGTCTCAATCATCAAAAGAACATCTAGGTCAGATTAACTAAATCTCCAGGGCTTGCCTGATAGTCCATATTTGTAGCTTATCCCTTACCATCTTAGGGAATTTTAAGCATTGCATTTAGCAGGAATCAGACTTTCTACAGTAGAGCAAATGCAGAATAAAAATAAAGCAAGGAGTAATAATTTAAAAAGCAGTAAAAACCTGTTACTTTAATTACTCTTCCTAATTCCTGTTTTAAATTCGGACCTTGTCTGTTTCAACAGCCAGAAAGTAGTATTGAGTCTTAGTATTTTTTCTGTTTTCTTTTTTTTCCCCCTTCCATTTTTAAGGCATTCACTGCTTTAAAGAGTAAAACAACTACTGAGTGTCTATCAAAAATTACACAGCTTATAAACTAAATATGTTTTTTTTTTTTTTCAGGCTTTTAAATACTCTTGGAACATGAAAGAGCTGTACTGTACCAGACTGTACCAAGTGTACTCTACTTCACCTAGCTTTTCATCTTCTCCCCAGCAGTGCCTATGAGAGAATATGAAGTGACTGAAAAACCAGCAATATGCTCCCCTCAGTGCCCCTCCATTCTCCAGCTATTTGGGGTTCAGCGGGTCAGACTTTCTAGCAAATGATTTCTCTTCCATGAACTTCTCTGATTGTCTCTGGAACACAATAAGATCTATCATTCATAACAGATTTTGGCAAAGGGTTACCTCAACTACCTCCTACAAAAAACAAACAAACAAACACACTTGTTTTCAGACTAGCTTCTACGGGCTTCATTTGGAGCCCCCTTGATTTTGTATTTGAAGACAACAAACAGTTGATTACGCTTTACGCTCTCGATTTCACAGATGTTTGAGTGATTTATGTAGTAATTCCATGTTCCACTGTTTCCTTTCCAATTTAAGACGTCATCTAGTTAGTCACATCTCCTACTTTCAATCACCTTTTTTACTATCTTTTTAATACTCTACATATAACCCTGCACTAATTTATTCACCGATTCTATGCCTTCACACACAGAAAGGAAAACTAACCACAACGGGAAAGAAACTGCTGCGTCTTTAGCAGAAATCTCTCCAAGAAGCATTCAAAGTTCACGTGAATGCAACAATCCTAAACCACAGAAAACATCTCAGTTGTCCACTAGAAACAGTCATCTTAGACAGGTGACTGAAGGTGTCAAATCACTTGAAATTCTTTTCTCTACTAACATTTTTAGTTGAACTAACTTCTACCTATTACAGCTGAAAACAAACTGATCGTATGGTGAAATCCTGACTTGTCAGTGTCAGAGAAGATTCTATTCAACACTTTCTCACACCTTTAGATAATGATAAAAACATTCAAATTTTGTCTACATTTGTCTACAGTGTTCTTTATTATTACAGATAATAGACCAATACTGTCTTTTTTTTTTTTTTTAAAAAAAAAAGGCCAAGTAGTTTACAGAAGAGATGCATAAAAAAATCTACTTTTCTACTTGCCTGAAACAACCTTATTCTCTTTAAAGACAGAACTTACTTAATGAGAAAACAACAGCAAAAACAACAAAAAAAATCATGTAGAGACAAAGAGAAAACACCCTGTGGTATTCTTCAAAGAGAAAGACTTTCAGAAAACTTAGGTGTTGAGAACATCCCAGAATGGTCCCTCTTTTGCTACAGCTGGCTTAGCACAACTATGCACAACTATTTACAAGTCATCAAAAGCATTTTCATTTGGCATACGCATAACATAGAAGAGATAAATTACCGTCTTAACCTTCTAACACTGCACCTCCACAAACTACTGCTGTGAACCATGCTTGGCAAAACAAGTGCTACAAATCCTAGATATCCCCTTGAAAACTTATTCTAGCCTTGCACAGTGTAACTTTACTTTTGCTAGGTTAAAGGTTGGAGTAGAAGATCTTAGAGGTCTCTTCAAACCTAAAGATTTCTATGGATCTACAATTCACTGTAACACTGATTTTAAACATTCACATTTACCTCTGCTTAACCCTACCCTTTTCAAGTGATTTATATATTCTTCTAAACTCTTGTGTTTTTTTCCTAAAGTTCTACCTTAGAGAAACAGTTCTACAGTAATCACCAATCCAACCATTACCAGGAATACTGGAAAGACACAGACACAATGTATAAACCCTATCTACATTGCACTTCCTGACAGTATTTTTTGGACAGGTAGATCCATTCATCCTTCTCTTTGGAGCTTAAAGAGCCAGTAATAATAAGAGACAGCTAATGCTGCTAAGGAAGAAAAATGCTTCACGACGAGTTACATCAACAGCCGAAACAGACTTATGTTACCAGTACTAGAACCAGTTACTGAGATTTAGATGCCAAAGAAATGTCTTGCAAGAAGTCATGTTACTTCTCTGGAAAGACAGCCTAAAACAGACAGCTATGAGAAGCGATGTATGTCATTGCTAACAGCTCCGTCTAACATAAGTCTTAGTGAAAACAGCACAGTTGATAGGAAATTCTTGATTTAAAAGCAGATTTTTTTCCCTGATTCCACAGAAGTGCCTATGAAATCTCACAAATTCCATGCAGCTTCAATGAAGCCTACGATATCTTTGCACAGCAACTTCCTTGAAGTTATTGTATTTTTACAATGTAAACACTGTATGCTATGTTTGAGTCTTCGTCTATGTTAAAACTCTTAAAAAAAAAAAAACTGATTTATTTCATTGTTGGGTCTGAACATATGGATTTTTACATAATAGTCCAGAAGCTTATAAAAGAAGCTGCTTTCAAGACTGAGGGATCTAAAAAATAACCTGTGCATTAAAAAGCATCTTTCCTATTGCAATCATATCAGCTACCTAGTAAAATACATTACTTCTCTAGCTCTGCTCTTCTTTAAACCATGCTACCAGGATAGCATAAGAGCTAGGCCCATCTATGGCAGGCAAAGTAAGTAATACTTTTTCTACAAGTTCCTTCCACTTGGAAAGAAGTTTAGCTCCTCTGTATTTCAAAAAATAATTCTTTGGGGATGGTACAGAAAGAGATCCTCGTTTACTTTCTTCTTTCTAAACAAAAGAAAACCTTGAGAACCACTCTAATTAAGACAGGTTTCCTCTACAAAAGAAGTAATTGCTTTTGTTCTTTGTAAACAATTTTACCCAGAAATAAATAACATGACTAAATACATCCTAACACATCATACTGATTTCTTTGATGAGAAGCTGATCTAAAATATCCTCACGTTTGCATAAATTTTTGGGGAGGGTTAACTGTGTGAAAACTTGAATACAATTAAATCTGTGTCTTCAATATGACTACTTTTCATGTTCAATGACTAGGTTAAGTACTCTGCTGTAGTAGAGTTTTGAAAATTATGAGTTGCTCCACTTAAAGTTATGCCTTCAAAAACTACCCAACTGTTGTGTATATGATATATTATTTGCACTGATATTTAACGGAAGACATAAATGGACACATCTACATATTGATGTTCCCTAACTCTCCTATTGGGAATGATTTCAATCCAAGCTTATGCTTAGCTTCCTGCCTATCCTGCAGTCATCCAAGTGAGCAACTAGCCTGCTTCTACTAGGTTAATTTTTTTAGGTAAAATATAAGTTAAAACAAACTCAAATACTTACAGTCTCCAGTCTTCAAACATTCAAAAGAATAGAAATGTAACAAACCACATTCTTATACCTGTTTTGCTAAACTCGTTAGAACACTGTTAAAGCACACCTAAGATGGGGAAGAAAGAAAGGTATCCTAGAGAAACAAAAATCAAACCCCCACAAAAATAACCCTCACACTCAAATAGAATCATAGAATCATTAGGGTTAGAAAAGTCCTCCAAGTTTACCTGGTCCAACCATTACCCTACTATGCATCTACCCCCTAATATGTAAAACGTGTCTATTCTCACTGGGAAAAGTCACAAAACACCAGTTTTACTGTTTGCTTTTTTCCTAAAGTACGTATTTGCCAAAGCTTCTGTCAGTTCTTGCTGACTTAACCAACACAATTAGTATCTGTTGAGTAATACTCAATTGTATTTATTTCTCTTGAAACAGGAATATATGCTGCTTTGTGCTAGGCAGACATTGAGATGCAAAATTATTTTCTGTAAATACCAGAAGAAAAACAATGCTGAAGTTGTAAATTTTTTTTCTTACTCCGAACAGAGACTGGTGCTATGTATGTTTAAGTACTGTTGGAATATCCCACATTTATCAATGAGATTTCCAAGTGAAACTATGCAGTAAAGTACTGCTATAAAAATTCGTTAGAGTAACAACTTCACAACAATAATCATGTTGAAAGAAGACATCAAAAATATGCAAAGCCCCTGCTCAAAAACTCATCCTTCTCTAGGCTGCTCTAGAGTTAAAACTGCAAAAATTTGCTCTCTTTGCACTGCAATATGGTTTTACACCGCATGATGAACCCGGACACCATTACAGTATTTTCTAACACAATCCCTGGACCTAAGGAAGGATTTACATCTCTTGCCATGATCCCACATTCTAAACACACTGTTTTCTACCTCTCTGGAAGGAATTCATTCATTAGTCAACAATTCTGTTTTTCCACTGGAAACAATTAATTAAATTTATTTGAGATATATTTATTTACATATTAATTTCTTAAAAGAAAGTAAGACCTTTTGAGTAACATGCACTGATCTAGTAAGTGCTTTATTTTAAATTAACACATGCACACATCCATGAGTACGAAACCCAGCTTCAATAATAGCTGTATCAGAATCCAGTTTCATAAGTAGAAATAATGCTCTTATTAGACTAATAGGACTCAATAATAAGAAAAAAAAATCTTTTCTTGTAATTATAGGACTTGTGTGTCTAAAAGCTCTTCATCCTTTCTCCTCCCTCCCAGCTGTATACAGTTACTCTAATAAAAGCTATTACACCCCCTACAAACTACTCCATCTCAGACCACCATATCTCTAAGTACCTAACACAATTTGCATTACACATTCACAGACATTTAAATTTTGTTCTAACCTCCTCTGTTCTTTTTCATAAAAAGACCAAACATACATTTTTGTAGGTAAATTTAGACACTAGATGTAACCATCATTAAACCATACATTAAAAAAAAATCCTGTTGTAACAAATCAAGAAAGCATCTTCTCCCAGTAGTTGTTGATTTTTTGTTTGTTTTGTTCTTTTGTTTTTATCTCTAGCATAAAATCTGCAAGACTCAATTTTCTGATGTAGATTCATATAAAAAGCAATCTGGATGAAAGAAGGTTGTAATCTCTCAATATCAAGTAGAAATATTATCATTGTTTTTATGGTAGATTAAATCCAATGGCAACTGGTATCTCAAGGTCTGCTGACAGTGGATGTCACAATTCCTTGCTTAAATCTATTTACCTCCTGAATTAACTTGACATCTGTTGATAGATATATTCCTGTACGCTAAACTCACCTAAAATAGTTCTTTTGTCAGGTCTTGAATTTCAGCAACAAATGCTTTTTCTTGCATTTGTTGATACTGTAAATACATTTCATTAAAGTATTTTGTATATACTTGTTCTTCAGTTCTTCACGTAAGTATCTTGATACACAAGAGATGGTGTAATATATCTAACTAGTCAGTACACATGATACATTTAATATAAGGGCAGATGAGGGAAATCTCCACACAAAATCCAGTAAAAAGAGTTCTGAAGCCATACACTCTGCATTGACATTTTCAAGGGAGTTCCCTCTTGTGATAGCCAACTTGTGCAGGTTAGTTTTCTATTAAAAATTCTGCCATACAGTTCTGTGATCTTTCCCTATCTCCTAAGTACAGTAATCTTCTCTTAGCCTTCATTTGCAGTAGAACTACAGAGCAGAAGCAAGAGCTTTTACTGTTTTACTAAAGGAACTATTTTAAATCACATGAGCTGGTGAATTAAATTAGAATGACTTCAAGAGTTATCTGTCAAGAAAAAAATTGAAACATCTCTGCCAACTTAACGGAAGAGGCTATAAGCACCTACAAATGCCTGTGATCCGATACCCTTTTCAAAGGTATCAGATTAAAAAAAAAAAAAAAAAAGTATTTTGCTGTCTAAAGGAATACAGTTTAAGAAGATACATTTTATCATTACAGTGCAGTGCTACAAGAAAACTAATATGAAGTACACACTAATATGCATGTTCCCAGGAAAAGCTAGAAAAAGAAGAAACCTAGTTTATAGGTTCTTTCCCTCATGAAATGAACATATCTTAATTACACTGAAGCAGTAGGAATGGAAGTCCTCTCAACAACCTTTTCCACTGGACTTGTATAAGCACAGAAAAATGAAATAAGATTTAAGAGTACTCTGGATACATATACATATATATATTAATTATTCCACAAAAAGAGGCAATATCTATATGTTTATCAAAAATCAGTTTATGAACCATTTTTTCTCACCTTAATGAAGACAAAACCAAACAAGTCAGTAGATAACAGCATATAGATAAGTCATAAAGAACAGTCAGGTGCTCTTGAAAAAATAATCTAAAAAGTTGTGTATAATGATGCTGACATTTTTACATAGAAGATACTAGGATATTTGATTCATGGGAGAATTAACAGAAGATTACAAACAGCTCTAAGATACTTTAAATTTATACACTTTTTAAACTGTCTCCTTTAATGGAAGAGCTAAAAGATCCAAAACAATGGACAGGAATATCTAAAAAGACAAGGAAAAGAAATTTTAGAAAAATATTGCCAGTCATGATAGCGTGAAGCTTTGGGTGCATTCATGTACAATGTTTTACAACGTCAACATACACAGATGCTGTTAGCAATGCTGCCTGTATCATTTTCAGTGTAAAAGACTACCAATGTTTTGGTTTATGTTTGCATCATAGTGCCACTCCAAATACTAGCTACCACTATATTTTTATAAAGTGTGTAAGATCAGATCAAAGTGCTTTAACCATTTCATCACAAAAGATTAAAATTTTCTTAAAGAGTAAGCAGGGATTGATTGACTTCCATTTCAAGCAATGAAAAATCATTAATAATTTAAGATAAACGCTCATTAATGCTTTCATTTGCTTTATTCTTTTGAATTCTTCCTCTTAGATTCTGATAATTTACATTGGTGGTGGTGGTGGGGTTGTTGTTGGTTGTGGTGGGGTTTGGTTTTTTTTTGGTTTGTATTTTTTGTTTTAAAGACAGTCTTGGTATATAAACCTGTGATAGTTATTTCGCCTTGTACTTTGCTACTTAACAGTAACAAAAATTGACCTGTACAGAATCACAGAACTGTAGGGGTTGGAAGGGACCTTGAAGATCATTGGGTCCCACCCCCCGGCAAAGCAGGTTGCTCAGAGCAGGCTGCCCAGGTATGCGTCTTGAATATCTCCAGACAAGGAGGCTCCACAACCACTCTAGGCAGCCTGTTCTAGTGCTCCGTCACTCTCACCGTGAAGAAGTTCCTTCGCATGTCGGTGCGGAACTTCCTGTGTTCTATCTTGCGGCCACTACCCCTTGTCCTATCCCCACAAACCCCTGAGAAGAGGTTAGCTACATCCTTCTGTCTCCCACCCCTCAGATATTTATAGACATTGATAAGATCCCCCCTCAGTCTCCTCTTCTCCAGGCTGAACAGACCCAGGTCTCTCAGCCTGTCCTCATAGGAAATATGCTCCAGGCCCCGTATCACCTTTGTGGCCCTCCGCTGCACTCTTTCCAGGAGATCCCTGTCTTTTTTGTACACCTGACTGAGGCTGACTTCAACTGGAAATGGATCCATTGCTGGTTTAAAACCATGCATACTTCAGCCATAGGTGAGAATATTTTGATAATAGCATTCAACATGTATAACAAATGAAGGAAGAAGTGCAAGACTAGAAATACTCAACCATCACACAGGTGAACAGCTACAGATCTCACTGCAAACTTCAGAGATGACTGAACAGCTAAAATTGATCCCAAGTGACATAGAACAACTATATTTTAACTGTTCAGGTAATTAATTTTTCAGTCTTCATGTACCATGCAAGTGAAGTAACAGGTGAAGAGGGGGAAGGAAGCAGATTCCTCAAAGGTGGTGTAACCCTCCCTTTTCATCTCACCCCTCCCCTGGATGACCCCTCACATTAGTCCAGCTCGCAACCATCAGCTAGATCAAGTTTAATAAAACAGGAACAGTGGCAGCTGACAACTGAGTAAAAATAAGGGAATTCCGATCTTCCAGTTCTTACAAGAGGTAAGCAACTATGGATTGAAAGGGATTCTGGGGACTAGGCTCTAGGAAACACTCTTGCCACTTAAGTATCAGACTTCAAGAATACCAGGCCATGCAACTCTTCTAGACTCTCAGTTCTACTACCTGGAGCAATGGAGCAACATGTATGAAGATGACCCTCCATGAGAAAATTTGTTAGATATTATCAAAGTGAGACAACATGTTAGAAGACAAGTAAAGAAAATATTGTTCTAGAAGGTAATTGTCTGAATCCCTTCTACTGGAAAATTCATCTGTTTCTTTTAGTCTTTAAGTATCATGTATTAAAAGTAAAAAATTTATTCACTTATCTTTTTTTATGAAAAAAAAAGAAAAAAAGAAAAAATCAAAGCCCAAAAGGCAATTAAACTGCCTTAACAAGTCAGGGAAAAAGGCCTATGTAACTAGGGCTACAATTGATGATGATGATGCTCCTCCAAGGGAAAGCAAGCTAGTAGGTGACTTCGTGGTGACTTTGTGATAAGTAACAAGAGGAGAGGGGTACCACGGTCTGTTTTGATACGATCGCTTCTGAAGGACTCATGACAAAATCTGACACATCAGATGACGTACACTTAAGAACTGAAGACTAAATCACCAACAGTAGAACTTCCCAGCGTGAGGCAAAAGAGCATCTCCCAGCACATCCATCTACCAGAACAACTTCAAGCATTCAGTAATCACCAGACATGGCTACAAGAAAGGTACATCTTCCCTTTGCAGAGAAGCTGAAGCTACCTCATTTGAAGGTCTGACCTCTGAAAGAGGCTTTCTGTCTAGCTACCTGCCACAAAAGAAATGAGAATAGACTTCAAAACCTTAACCAGAGTCTATCAACACTGCAAACTGTTACCTTATCAACCACACTATGAAGCCTCAGAACCCAGCTGCACTGGCCCTTCTGCCTCAAGTCTTCTCTCATAGTTTCTCTTCCACCTTGCCTCAAAGAGAGAATCTCAGCACCAAACTAGGTGCTGCAGTTTACTTGTTCTGCTATTAGTCAGGCACATTCTTTGGCCACACCGATGAATCTTTGGTTGTCTTTCACACTATCATTCTCTACTTAGTCTTCCTCCCCTACCAACAAGCAGCTGTGCCCAAGGGCTTTCAGCCTTCTTGCTATGACAACATCCCACAACATGAGCTTATATATATATGCATGCACATTTTTGTTACCAGATTATGTATGTACACAACGGACCTCCCCCCCCCTTTTTTTTTTAATAATTGCACCCAAATCTTACCCTTCTTTTTCCACTATTGTCATTCAGTTGTATTTTATCAAAGATTGAGATTTAAGAGTGTTCTTTTTCCTAGGGGTTTAAGGTGCAAATTTTTCAAAGTAGCAGCTGTCACTTTCACAGGAGCATCCAACAGACCTCTGATTTCTGAAGTAACAAGGGAAAGCTGAGGCAGCGGTCTCCAATAAAAAGCACCCCATTTAAAAGACCATAACCTCCACAGTCTTCATTTCTTTAGCTCCTACAGATTTTTTTCCCAGTTTCATTCCTACCCTTTTAGATACTCTTTATTAATTCTTCAGATACTCCAATAACAAATGATAGCACTAAAATCAATTGATTGCTATAATCAGCAATACATGATAACGTATACACTTACAAGCAATCCATGTCTTAACATGCAACTACTTCTAAAAAGATCAAGTGACACCAAATTTGATCAACTGACTGTTTCTTCAACAGGAAATGAAAATAGAAAAACTATCTGAGATGGCCAGCAAGAGAACAAATTTAGCTGCAAAAAACACTACTGGAGAAAATGATACACATACAGCCAGTAGTACTCCATCTTCCACGTTATACGCCGTATGGCTTCAACTTACCAACAAAACAAAAAAAGCAAATAGTAACTTGTTTATGGACTAGAACTATTTTATTTACCAGCAAGATATAAATTAATTTTTTTTCCCCTTGAAGAACAAAAAATCTTGGAAAATAGCTAAATTATTCTTACATAAAAATAACACATGATACAGTGATTGATTTTGTGCCCCTTGATTCACTGGTAAATTACATGCATAGCTAAATTTCTGTATTTTTAGCTTTTTTTTTTCCCCCTCAACAACATATGCAGAGATCAAATTCATAGTTTTAGAAGCTAGGTAAGAGTAGGAAATCCTACTCTAAAGAGTCTAAAGAGAGAGGAGTTCCATTTCATCTCCAGATATCAGGTGCTCAGATTTACACTCATGTCTGTCTGTGCTTACTGATACTTGATAATCCAACACCAAATATTGAGATGCAACACCAAATGCGGAGATAAAATTGGCACCTATTAAAACAACAATTTCAAATAATAATTTGAAAATAATATAACTATTAAATTATTATAATTTGATAATAATTTGATATTTGCTTACTATCCCATTCACGGATGCTGACCTGCAGCCATCAATATAAGTGTTGAGAACTTAAATGCCAGTATCTAAGAAACTCTTACTTCCAGTTCTGAGATTTCAGGCTTGTACATCCTATATGCTTTAATCACTATCAAAAGAACTGAACTCCTCACTGTCTTGTTAGATACCGGTATTTCAGTTCTTCTGCCTTATGAGATTAAGCTCCAAAAGTCCATCTCTGAGCAAAAATATTTGTTTTAACAGAATGCTCAGCACTTCTGCCCTCCTTAAAGCGGGAAAAGTATTGTTCTACCACAGAGCAGACCTTCAGTTAAAAGATTTTTTTAAATGCAAGATTTCTGTTAGATAATAATTCAACTAAGGATAACTGGTATCTCAAATATTTTAACAGAACTAGAAAAAAGGCAAGCTCTATCTTAGGAAGAAAATAAAATAAAATAAAATAAAATAAAATAACAGAAAAAAAACAGTTTCAGAGTTAGGTACATAATACAAAAATGATAAGGACTAAGTATCGCTTTTTCTGCAAGATCCCTCCCCTCCTTCACATTAACTTGTAAACTTATGCAGCATTTTAACTACAAGCAACTGTGTTAAGAAGAAAAATAATCGCAATCTGGGCAGACTCTGCAACTGCCCCTTTGACTTATCAATTTCAGTAAGCACAATTTCAATCAAGTCTAGATAAAATATACTAATCCTAAATAGACCAAGTTTGTCACCTACCACTTCCTATAAGCTGCTTACTATCCTGAAAAGAAAGAGAGAAAGAGAGAGAGAGAGAGAGAGAGAGAGAAAGAAGAAATGCTAAATTAAATGCCAAGCAGTAGCAGACAGCGCTTGTTTGGCTGATTAACTTGTAGACAAGCATTACAAATAAATCTGAGCATGGTCTGCAGCAAATTAAATTCCAGTGCTTTTAAGAACAAAGAATTCCTTCGGAAAGAGGATTAGCAACTTTACACCCAGGAACGCCAGTTTAATTTAATTGTTCCACAATCCGATATTTAATATGCAAATATCATTTTGATATATAACAGCCAATTTGAAAACGTGAGGAAACAATTTCAATATATAACAAGACTGTGTCTCTTCTGAACTGTAATTATACAAAATAAAGATGGTCGAGGCTTTTTTTTTTTCATTATTAGGATTGAATTCTATTAACGTGAATCAGAACAAGTCTAATTAAAGGTTAAAAACTTTAAATGTTTCTAATTAAGAGTCTAAATGGCTGCATGAATAGAGTACTATAGTTAAAATCCTACCTCAATGACCTTCCTGGCCTCTTTGTATTTTCCTGTTTGCAAGAAGGCAAAGAAGAGATCATAGAGAGCCATCATGTCACCATATTCTCTGCTTATAAAATCTGAAACTAAATAAAAATGATTAATTTACTAAATGAATTCAAGCATTTTAATATATGTGTTGAATATTCTTAATACTGATATTTTCTATTTTCCAAGCATCACAAAACTCTATACATAAATATATGCATACACATATATATGAAATACATTTTGAAGTGTTTGTGTAATACGTTGTAATTGTTCCAATCTGCTGTAGCTTTGTGGTTGAGTATGTGTAAACTGTTTTTCTGTTGAACTACACTACATTTTGAATTACATTCAACAAAACAGACTGTATATTGGCATTCTTGGCTTGTGACTAGTGTGAATTTAGGTTTTCTAAACTACACAACTTTGAGAACCATGTGTGTGGAAAAGTTGTTTCTTAGAAGTGATACATATAGCTAGAACAAGTATTAACACTAATTTTTGAAAACTTTTTCTTATATTACCCAAACAATAGAATTCTCCATTTAAAATGAATATCCATTTTTCCATCTGAAAAACATGGGCATCATTTAAATGCTTTAAAGTAACACAAATACATTAAATTTTGTTCTTTCCAATGACATAAATGCTATAAATGATCATGGAAGAAAAACCTCCAGAAAGCACTCCATATAACTGGACAGTACTTGACTACATGCAACCAACCTTTTTGCAGAAGATCAGCATCTCCTTTCTCTATTAGCCTACAGTAGATGTTATGAAGCTGAAGAATTTTCCCATGCTTCTTGTAACAGTCCATTAAAGCTTCCAGAGCAGCAGGCATGTCATCCCTCATGGAAAGAAACAAAAAAAGAATAAAAATAAGAAAATAGAAAAACTGAGCAGGAGTAGACTATGCTGAACCCACTTTGGTCTTGAAAATTTCAAGGAGAATTTATGCACAGATCTATAATACCAAAGAGTATTTTATTCCCCCCCCGCCCTCCCCTCCCCCCCCCCGCCGCCCAATATTCTAGATATTTTTAAATAATGGGTAAAGTTTTCCTACAAGCAAATATCATGTATGCTTGATAGCCACATAAATGAAAACAGAACTACAGTTATACAGTTTTAGGCTCAAATCTCCTTGCTGTGTGATTTTTGAGTTCACAACCACTGTTCATTACAAATGAAGCAAAGGTGTAAATGCTCTGCATCATCATCACATGCACTTCAATTTTTGAATTAAAATTCTTAAATTCTGCCATATGCTATTGTGACAAAATACCAATTCCACAGAAATTTGTTTATATTCAAGAGTTCCATTTTTCTTGTTAATATGCAATATTGTGCAGAATACATTATCTCCAAACGTCTCTGTTTAGACATTTTCAATTTTTAAGCTCTTTAAATTTTTTCCATTTATATTTCAGTAGAAATCCTCAGGGTCAACCTAGTTAAACAAAGCTCTTTAGATTGCTTATGCTTGTTTTATACCTTTACAGACTAGCTATAAATCACCAGGTTTATTTCCATTCCTTTTCTTCCACCACAATTGCAGGGTTAGCATTTACCCATTCTATGTAAAGGTCAGAAAGAAATGCATATTTTCTGTAATAAAAGTGTACTTTTTTGCACTGAATTTAACAATATACTGAGGTACCAAAATGTACTCTGTGCTGACCTATCCATGACACAGAGTCATGGTACTAGTAAATTAGTGCATAAGATACTGACCTCCTTAAATGCAGACTTAGTTACAAGCCTTTCAGCAGTAAATACCAGTAACAAGTACGGTATTTCCACTTTTGTTATCACAATCCATTGGTGACTTTTTTCTGCTGTGTATACAGTATTAATGCCTTCAGAAGTACAGCTAATCATAATGAGAAACTGAAAAGCCATAAAAACAACTGGATTTGAAATTGTAAAAAGTAACCAACAAACGTAACCTTTGACATCCTAAACTGTGCAACTAACAGAGCTAAGTCAGCTGCCACAGACCCTTTTTCAAAGGATTACAAACTAATAAAAAAAGAGGACAACCACTGAAACAGTGGTAAACAACGTGTAAGTTATTCTTTGAAAGAAAAAGTTCTAACTGAAATTAGTCAAACCAAGATGACACACATAAAATTTAATAGAGTACAAAAGTCAATAAGACCGCATTTTATATTTCAAAAGGACTATCAAATACAGGGTGGTGGAAATGGGTGAGAGAAAAGATCACTTAATAGAAGCAGATGAAGGCTATAATAAAAGTGACTTGAGATGATGATTTTGCATTCCTGCAGCAACTTTATTATCGATCATCTCAACCTTAACAAATTAAGATATTCTGTTGAAACACGTTAAGTCAGATGTCTTCTCCTCACACTGAGATTTCTCATAAGCACACATTTTGCTTTTTCAAAGAATGAACCATCTAGATTACTACATACTATCTTCATCTTTTTTTTTAATATATATATATTTTTTTGAGTAAAACACAGAATTCATTTTGCTCACTGATACTGGCGTTCTGAAAACACACCTAAGATGACGGATTTCTACCTTATCCCCCTTACTGAGCCCTGTTTACAGTGCATCTTCTGGCACCCCATGGAGTCATTTGAATTTTTGTCATTTGGGGTGAAGACTAAATTACAGGTTAATTTCAAAACTGCAAGTAGATGTTGCAGGCTAGATTACTGTCATAAAAGAGAAATACCATGGTAGTTACCATAGACAGATATAAAGCTTTATATAATCAGTATTTTTCTCCTGCTTTAGATGCAAGTTCAGTTAACATCTTAGAAAAAAAATGTTTTACAGAGAAAGAACTACTCAATTTCTAAGGAGGCACAACAACATTTATACATTAACATTAAAGTTTTCAGTGATAAATCGAGCTTTTCAGATTGATGCTCAAACAGCCATAGTATTGTCTTAGCTGTATTCCTAAAGGATTAAAGTGACTGTTTTTAGGTCAAAGCTATCAATAAATGAACAAATAATTTGAATGTCATTCAAAAAGAAGCATTAAGGTTTTTCTAGTCTCTAAATGTATGCTTCTGGAGGCATTAATATTGTATATGCAGAGAAAAAAGTCAGCAAAGGACCAAGATTACAAAAATGGAAATATTGTACTTCTTACTGGTACTTATAGCTCTCAGGTTCCCAAATAACTCTGCATTTAAGGAGGTCAGTATCTTGTACACTCATTTACCAGACATTTGTTTTTAATCTATCAAAATCTGGCGTATTTGTTCTGTTGCATTCAAGCAACCAACCAGTCATCCAGAGTTTTCTAGAGAACAGCATCTGTAAAACAGATCAACAATAAAACTGGCAACAAACGAATATATAGCAGAGATATACAAGTTCAGCCTTATTTGGATGTATTTCTACAAAAATTATTTGTACTACTATTAGAAAAAAATACACTTGTATTTGAGTTAAAATGATTTACTTAACAACCTGCACTATTTCTCAATTGTCACTGACTGCCATTAATTCTGAATATGTACCGGCAACAACTTTTGTAAGACAATCCTGTTAGAAAAACAGAAAGAAAATTAGAAACCTACTGTAAGCTTCAAATTTCAAGTATAGGTAAGATTTTAGTGTGCTTCTTGTTATGACTCACTAACTCAAAAAAAAAAAAAAAAAAAAAGAGAAAAAGAAGAAAAAAAGAAAAGAAGAAAGAAGAAAAAGAGAGCTGCACAGAAAAGAATTTCCACATTTTAAGAAAATTCTGTTTAGCCACAAGGATTTTAAGCTAATAAACAGCTGTGCATTTGAAAATATTTGGCAGTCTTTCTGTAGAAACTTATGCATGTCAAATACCCTTTTATCTCGCCAAAGGATTACTTACTACACGACTAGATTAAAAGCCTGGTCCAAAATTACTATATAATTAATATGGATCAAGTCACAAAAGAAATAAAGCCCATATACTCATAGCCACATAGGAAAATCTGACTTCCAGGGGCAGTTTACACAAAATTCCTATTTAAAACATGAACACACAGGATCCATGCCTCATTTTCAGTTGGCCAGATTCTACAGGTTGTTTTTTTCAGTTGCTCACAGACGGTATTTGTTCAAGGCTAATATCCATTACACTTAAGGCTTTGTATATTCCCCCCCCCATGTGGAAACATATTCCTTTAAAACCAAAGCTATACTATTATTTTCAAATGACAGGAGAAGCCTCAGTCATGACTTTATTACGCTTGCCCCTTAAGTAACCCCCCAGGAGTCTCAATTCAGCATTATCTTTCAACTAAATTGAAGCTCGAGTTAAGATAACAGAAGTTTTTGGATCCACGTGTTTTCTGTTTGGATGCCTATGAAGTCCAAGATACCACGGGTACAAACCTCCACAATATTTGCACAGGTGATCTTAGTTGCGCAAAGCTATCTAAGGAGACAGAACTAGTCAAATGTCGCAGTGTTTGCAGAAGACTGGCTATAACACCATGCCTGGCTATAACATCCCCCTTCAATTTCAGCAAGCCACTCCCCTCTTGCTTTGAGAAGGCAGCACTAAAGCTAACCCTTTTACTTGTAATAAACAACTTTCCCAACCAGAGAGTCTGCCTGATAAAACTAAGACTCCAAATATTGATTTTAATTGGAATGAAGTGCTGTAACATTATGCATAAAGCTTTAGTGAAGTGGCAATTTACCTAAGGGGTTTACTGATTGAAAAGCTCTCAAACCTGAAACCACTAGAGAGGTAGAAAGAAAAAAGGGACTCTCTGGGGTGGGGGTGGAGGGTAGACGAGTAAAACAAATCCCTCTCTACAAATCTGAAGCAGATGTTAGTGTAGAAGGAAGTCAATTCAGCAAGGTACAATCAGCTTTACAAAAATTATTCTGTTAAAAGAGAACGGGCTCTTGAAAGAGCTAAATGTTTTTCTGTTCATTTGCTATACTAAGGAATCTTCAAGGAGACTGGTGTTGCAATTACAACTAATCCTCCCCAAAAAATTAACTGTGTTGAAGGCTTTGTAATTTCCCTAGGTACAATTTAGCTGTCACTTACTTTAAAATTTACTCAAACATGCGTTCCGAACAGCACTAACTTCACATGTCAAGTGCTTTCCAGCCAATTGAGTCTAAACTGGAAGTCGGTGTTAAACAACTGAATGATTAGACAAGATAGCTCATTTCCCTGCTCTTTTGTTCAGAATAAAATGCCACATTTACATTATCAGACTCAACAGGATTTTCTGACAGAGGGAGAAAAAACCCTAGCGAACACTGTCCGTACCGAGCACATGAAGCCTGTCATTTACCAATCATCCTTCAAAAAGCAATAGCCATGAATGTAACTTAATTACGACCCAATGATCCTTGACGAAAAATCATCTTATCACTGTCCTGTCCCCATAGGGCAAATGAGACACTTTTGTCCTTTGGCACTGATGATGCTAAATTCCTAATTGCAATAATGGAGTAAGAGAGCCAAACATCCTTAATTTCATTGCAACACCTACAGAGTTTTAATGCAAATATCTAAAATAAAGCTGCTGAAAATTGAAAAACCATCCCCATCAGAGATGTTTTTGCTTAAAAATATCACCTAACTTAAAAGATGTCTATTTTTAACAGTAAATTTAAAAGTCAAGTAACACATGTGCCAAAGAATCACCTCAAACAACATCAGGTGAATTTAACTCTGTGAAAACAAGAAGAAAAATTGTCAAGGCAATGGGTGCACACCATCTGCTACATAAGAAATTAAATATGCCTTTATATGAAATTAATCACAACCCAGCACACAATACTTTAATGGACAATGCTGTATTAAAATGCACCAACCACTTTTAAAGAAATACAAACGAGCTATATCCTTCCGATCTCTTAAAATACAGCTATTCTCCACTTGTGCTCAGTGACTTAAAATTACATTTTTTTTTCATGCAGTCTGTGTTTTCAGTGGTTTCCTTCAAATTTTCTTCCCTCTCCTAAAAACACTTCTGAAACAGTGAATGTGTAAATTTCAGACCTCAAGATGTTCTGGTTTGTTTCCTTTCTCAGAGGTAATATTTTACAAGGGCAGCAGTAATAAAATTATGGTAATAAAAACTTGATGTGGTTCCTGTCTTAGAGCTGGAAACTCCTATTTTCGGTTTTATGAAAAAAACTGGCTTGTGCAGCTTTCTTGGAAGAAAAAGAATTACATGTACTTATTGTATCTATTAATTTCTCCTGCTGTAAATAGGTATTATTGAAGTACTGTATAGCACAAGAACAGGCAAAAATCAACAATTCTATTTTTTTCGTTTCCATGCTCCACTGCGAAGTCTCACTTCTAACGTGCACTAGGACTTAACAAGAATTGCAGAATATTCATGAGTGGGTGCAGAGAAAAGGCTTAGATGAAAACATTCTAAACCCAAAATTTAAACCCGAGATCTTCAAAAGCAAATCAGATTCCTTTACAAGCAATTAAAAAGTTTGAATTAATTGAAGAACACAAAACACTAGCAGAAGCGCTGCTGTGGAACATTAAAAAAACATTTCACGGCTAATTTCAGAGCCATGCTGATGATCTGCAGCTAAATGACAGCATTTCAGTAATGATACTTGAACTGCAGGATGGCAAATAGTAAGCACCACTGCTGAAAGAAATGACTAATGCTTATTTCAGTCACTCAACTTTCAAAAACTCTTAAGATCTCCACAATAAAAATCAGTGAAATGCAGTCATTCCTTCAAAGCAAACTATCTGGAAAAGGCTTGCCCTTTCTGTTCAATCCAACACTGGAGAGGAAGCAAGTCTTTCCCCCTTGTAAGAAGGCAGAAAAAAACATTGGAAATGGGTATTTTGGCACTGTATTTATATATATGAAATATGTTAAGTTACATAGCCGAGTACTGATGACTTGTAGCCATACAGTTACACAGGAAGGAATTACTTTCTTCTTTAGGAGTCTAGTCTCATAAAGTCTCTTTGTTTGCTCTATATAAAGTTTGTAAAAGAAGTTTTACTGAACATTTATAATACAAAAGAATGTGGGAATCAAGATAAAAGAACAGCACTCTTTCCTGTCCCCCTTCGCATCCACACATGATCACATCACATCACCATACCACCTCAAGTGAAAAGAACCTAGTCCTACCACATGTCAGTGTGCATAAAGCAATTATGTAATGTGCAACCACTCTTACTGTGCACTGTAAAGCAAAGATATTTTTCCAACACATTAGTTACATATGATTGCAGTTAAATTACCTTCATAAACATCTGCCTCATCTTGTGATATAACCAAGGCAGTGCTGCTGACTGCAAAGGTGTACACTGTACACTCCTAACTAGAAGACTAATTCTCTAAAATAGGATTTTTAGAAGAGAAGATGCATGCATCCACCAAGAGTTCCACCTTTATGACAAGGATTTTTGGATACAGAAAACATTATAAAGACTTAGTGTACCCAATATGCCTACAAGATCTACTCTGTTAACAGAAATGTTAATATGCATCTTTGAGGCTGACTTACATACGAAAAAGTGAATATTTCATGGTATTGTATAGGTATTATATTATTATTAAATATAGTATTAAGCCAAGAACATTTAATATACGTGAAACAAACTGCAATAAACTCATCAGTCATAGTAGCTGTAAAAGATTAAAATCCAACAAGTACACAAAAATGACATGCTAAAAAAAAAAAAAAGACTGTGCATATAGTAGGGAAAGTGAAAAGGAATCCTTGGCTCAGTTTCAGTTAGTAATTGTTATATAGTTCATACATACATTAACTTAAATATCCTGCCTCATCAAAAAGGTTATGCATAGGAACAACACACATGGAATTACAGATACTTCCTTCCAGAATGAGTGCATGAACTTCCTTTTCTGTGGTGAAAGGTGTTAAAAGTATATATGGGAAAAGAGAAACCAGTCAGTATTTTCCTTGAATTTAAATTCAGCGGGCAATAATATCAAATTATCTGAATAATTGTGTGAATTGGAAATATTTCAGTGTCCAAAGACACCCCTTCAGCTCACCTGAGATCTACTGTATGGCTCAGCAAAATACAGGTTTTGATGGGAAAACACATAGTACTAAGCCATGAGAGCTGAGTGTATTTAGCATGCTCTGAATAGCCATCCTGTCAACCAGACTTTAGAACCATCTTATTTGCAAGCATATTTCAAAGTACAGCCACTTCACCTCTGGCGCGTCCATAAAACCTACCTGTTGTTCCCACAACGATACCACTGTGTGACGTGTAACTGACAAAAAGCAACTTAGTAAAAGATACTCGTTCATAGTACTCTGAGATCACTCAAAGTGTGTATGATAGGCATGTGCAAGTTCACATACAAAAGCACTGTCAAACACTGAAGTGTAACTACTGCACACAGCATACACAAGTCACATAACAAATAAATATTGTATGGTAACTTGTTTCATCTAGCTCAAACATAGCTTACTTTTCAAGGTGAACTGTAATCAGAGGGGAATAAAGGGCAGCAGTTTCTGCCAAGCCCAGGTTCACAATGGTCTCGTGCAACCGATTCACTGTTTCAACTTCACCTCGCATGGCAGCGGCATTAAGAAGGCGGAAAAAAGATGCAACCGCTCTATCAGAGATCGGAACGTCCTTCTCTTTCATCTCTGTTAGAACGTTAATAGCATCTACAATGAAACAACACAAAAGACCCTTAGGTAATTTCATGTAGGGAAAACAAACTGCTATTAAAACAGCATTTCAAACCCAGCAGGAATGTAAATTCTGGCGTATAATGCCGATTTCAAGTTAATTACTACTTGCATTTCTAAACGAGACTACAATTATAAATCCACAATAGCATGGTTTTATCATTTTGCTGCAACTTTGACTACAAATTATAGATAGGAACTGTGTGCCCACTCTGTACCACATAACCCTGTATAGTCTGCCCTATAGCTGCAAGATTCTACTAAATGGATGCTTTTATCGTTCAATGCTAACATCTGCTAAATCACTCCATTGTTTCTTCAGCAGATGGCTTGTCACGAGGCCAGATAATAAAGATATGTTTACACTGTATATACAGCCAGACTAATGGTCTGATACCGATAGGGCCTGTTTGCTGTGTCGATACTAATTAGCCAAGGAGAGCCAATGAAAGCTTTCTAACAGACTGCATGTTAAAACATTAGGTTCATTAAGCTTCATTAGTAAGGCAGAAACAAACATTTTGGTATATGGAATAAGTGCATTTTTATAATGTTCTTAATTATTGCATAGACAGAATGTTTTGACCACTTTGCATTTGGCTACATTTATGAATTGTTTTATTTTCTGAGGGACACTCACGCTGTTAAAAGCAAGCTAATCTTTTCAAACTGCTTTAATGTAGAGGTAGTCATGATCTGATTTATTGTGATTTAGAATACATCAGCTTTATTTATTGATTTTCGAACAGTAAGATTAATGGGTGTCCAAGACAAATTTTAAAGAAGATTTTTACAAAAAATATATTAACTTTTTAATTCAGTTGTACAGTCTTTTCGATACGAAACATTACTGTTTTATATAAGCTTGGACCGTGTTTTTATTGTGTCAGGTCTTCTACAAAATGTTAGAACTCGATATTCAGACTCATGTTTTAAAGTTGATGACAGTCTAGGGTTCTTTTAAAGATCAACCGAATCATGTAAATAATAGAATTATATTAGACTGAATTACAGAAATTGAAGAGCTAACAGCTTAATGCAAACATCTAGCAATCCAAAATAGGCGGTTGGCAGAACACTCATTAAAAGCCAAAATTTCCAGGCAGTTTGACAGAATGACTCTAAAATGCAGTAACAAACACATAAAAGAACAGTAACAGAAAAATATATACTTTATAAAAAGTTAAATGATTTTTTTCAGTACTTGGTTCTTATGAGAAGGTTATGTTTATAGGTTTTATGTTCAGCCTTCAGACCTTCTTAAGCAAAAACAAAGCCATTAGCCTAGGCACATACGCAATTTGTGCCATAAGTCATGATCTTCAAACTCAATCCATACAGCAATGCTAATAAAAACTAGCTGCAGAAATGCAAAAAGCACTGAGCTGTGCAAATGTAAATGACAAGCTTGCCAATCCATTAAAACTAATGGCCTGCACTGTCCAAGCATCTCTGGTTGAATTCACATGCAAATTTGTATGCAAAATGTTCAAGCACTTTTCAGGACATGATATACCATTAATATCAACTCACATTTTTATTCTTGAAGCAAGATACCTTTATTATATAGCAGAAATACAGAATAAAAGCCAAAGGATTACCTTCTAGTCTACCATGCTTTCCTAAGACTTCTACCAGTGCTATGTACTTTCCAGTGTCAAGAGCAACAGGTGAGTTCCTAGGGAAGCTAGGAATGAAAACATTAAAAATATTATCAGACATTTACATTTTAGAAACAGATTAAAAAAAAAAACACACAACACTATGTAACAAAAAAAAAAAAACAGCATTAAGTGCTAAAAGCTCTAAGTGTTAAAAGAAAAATCTGATATACTTAAAAGATGTACCATAAAGATGTACCATTTTCTATGCAGCTTTCCACCAACAGAAACCTAAACTTACAAGTTTTAGAGACAAATGTTCTTATTAATAATTTTGTAGTATTTGGAAAGGAAAAAAATGTTTCCCATAAGCCTGGAAAGAAAACAGTTCTCACATCTGGAATAAGGCTGTACTATTTCCTATAAAATGAAAGAATGTCAAGCTATTCGCCTATAGTAACAAATGAAAATCTACTATTTTAAAGTTACTACTATGCATTTATTTTCTCTTTCGTGGAATTTTAAAAATTAATTCCTCCTCTGTTTTTGCAACAATTTGAAGAGTTGCCTCTTAGCAATTTTATGCTACACTCAAGGCAGATCAGTAAAACCATGCTACTGCAGGGAAGCTCCACTAGAAGACTCAATTTTACTTCATACAAGCTCACTATGGGGATTGTGGGAGAACGTTGTGTGGCTAAAATCAATACATTACAGTGTTTGCAGAGCAGTGAATTTCTTGGTATTTACAGCTCAATTATTTCTCAGTTTCAAACATTAGCCAAGTGTAATGAGCACCTGCCTATTAACCTACTGTAAAACCAAAGCAAATATTTCATCAAGGCATATGAGAGACTGAGAGAATGTCAAAGTAACAACTTGTTTTCTCCCCTGTAGCACTGGACTGTAGGGAGGCCTTTCAAGGGGAAGACAGGAAAAGGGAAAGGGGCAAATAAAAGGATGAGCTGAAAGAATTTCCTCCAGGATATGTCAGCCATAACATGTTTTAGCTAGGAGCTAATTTTCATAGATAAAATACAAAGCTCTGAAAATAAAAATTTAAAGTAGAATGCTTGTTGTTAATCTTAAAATACAACGCCACTAAGAAGCACTGCTATCCTAAAGACAATATAGGTACAATATATTCTAAAAGCATTCTAGTTGCCTTTTTAACACACAATACAGGTATTTTTTTCTTCTACTTCATTTAAGCCAAACTTAATTCAGACACTACATATGCTTAACATAACAACAAAACAGATCCTATACCGCAATTTGCCTTTTTAAAAAAGTTGTTGTCCATATAAACTAGCTGTTTCTGATGTTTAATTATAGAAGAGAAGTGTTTCAAAAAAAACACACCCCTGTTTTAAATGCACATACATCGGTGGGGGGGAAACTAATTAAAAATGGATGAGGGGGTTAATATTCAACCTACTTAATTCAACAAGGTCTGTGTATCAGCATAAATCTCTGTGACATGTTTCAGTGCCGGTGTACTTACACTTTTTCTTTCAGGTTCATTGCATCTTCTACATTATCATGTCGACAGCACAAATTTATTAAGGCTGCATAGCCACCGACAACCATGTCCGGTTCGTATTTGGCTTTCACTTCAAGGGCTTTTTGCATATTCTAAAAAAGGAACAAAGCAAAGATGTGAACTAGAGGAAAAGTCAATATGACATTATGAGTCTTATATGTTCGGCGTGCAGTTATGCGACTGCTTTAGTGCTTTTAATAGCAGATCACATTTGAAAATGTAGCTGTAGTATTTCAGAAAAATTTAAGGGTAAAGATTATTTTTTAGAAATTAGTATCTTTATAAATCACTATGTAAGTTAATTTCAGAGTACATTTCCAATTTTCTTGCTTTAAGTTAACATTTCTAGCATGTTTTCAATAAGGCTTTTTTTTTTTTAATCCAAACAGACACTCTAAGCATGATTAATCCAAGTTCTAAAATGGTTCTTATTTATTTGGAATTCATAACAATTTTTCACCTAGTGTACTGCCAAACATACAATAAAACCACTTCCTAAAGAATAAGAAACTACTTAATGATCCGATAGAAAGCTTTTTTTTTTTTTTATACATCCCTATTCATACATTTGACCACTTTGAACTTATAATGGTGTTTGCTTCTAGTCTTATTTCATATGCAGAATCATAGAAACAGACAGCTGAGAATCACTCTTTCTGAACTATATTCTTAGCAGCAGTGAATACTGTGTTATCATCTGCACGACTGTTACTGTTCCTACATATACAGCTTTATAGGCAGGATCATACTGAACAAGAAACTGAATAAAAGTGTGGTGATACCCCCACAAATTACAGACACACACTAAATGAATGTAAACTACAGCTGGACGCCTGCCGAATGAAGGCAAGAGACCCTTTATCTCAGAAGAGCTTTCCTCCTGCAGGAAAATGGAATTTCAATCCCTGCATTAACAACCTAGTAATATTTGAATTGCAAATGACTAGTGCATGTATCAGTTGCTTGACAATCTAGATATAAGAGACCGGAGCCATGGCTTGAAAGGACATTTGGCATGTATGATAAACCTATCACAGCTGTTACTATCATTCACTTTGCAGATTATTGTAAACAAACTTCAGCACCCCCAAAACATGCCATTCAAGGTGTTGCTGAAATTAGTTAACCTTTTGATTTAATTGCTTTTTGCACTTATGTTTGATTTATAAGCATCAAACCATGGAAACTCAAGCACTGCACTTGTCTTTGCTTAACTATTGTCTTTCCATAATACAGTCATTTATGTCCCTTTAAAAATATAGCTATGTGTTTCCAATTATCTCTGCATTGCTTAAGATACCTCTTCTTCACAAAGAGCATGTATGAGTTGTTTCAAGACATCTGTAATAGGCTGGTTTTCAGCTTTTCGCTTTTCTAGTTTCTTCTCCAAAGCAGACACGTCAGATTTAGCACTCTAAATGGAGGGAACAGAAAGAATGTCAATTTCAAAAACAGCCTTCCCCCAACAACTTGTCGGATCACTTTAATAAAAGACAGACAAAATAATCCTCTCCTTCCATAGTATAATAAAATTTTTAATCATTTAAGATGCTTTTATCTGTTTAAGTAGTACATATTAATTGAAGAATTGAGTCAGAATACAGTAAAAAAAAAAAAAACATTAGGTAGCATATCTACAAAGGTCAACACTACTGTTTTTCTCATACTCTGTTCTTGTGTTCAGGGAAGTAGGGAATAGAAGCCTATTTCCTTTTCCATCTCTGTTCTGCTCAGATCAGGGATGTAAAGACTTGACATTCCAGCATCACAGACAGTATGGATTTATGTGGTTCTTGCCACTCAAGAGGATCACTGTAATTTACAAGCACGAATTAAGCCTCATGTCACCACCATTAACTAACTAGAACTTTCAAAGCACATATATTTTACCAGACTGGGAAACTGAGGCATGAAACTTCAGCCAACTCCAAGGTCAAGCATCAGGTCTATAGGAAAATCTGGACAGCCTGTATTACTACTCTGAAAAGTAACCTCTGAACTTCAAGTGGTATATTTTAATAATGTCAATATACTTGCATGACCTGAAAGCTAGTGATTACACTTCATCCAAAACCCATATCCAAACATTATTATTATCCTGGTAAGAACAAGCATAGCCATTGGTGAATTTACTTACTTCTGGAATGCTGTCTGTAGACATGGGTTTTTTAGGAGACAGTGACCTTACATCCTAAAATGCAGTAAAACAAAGGTATCACTAATTCAAAAAATATTTTTTTAAAAAATCAATCTATAAGTAAGCATATGATGCTAAAAATGTTGTAGAGTTTATTACATAATTACAATTTTAAAAAACTGTATTCTGTAGCATTATTACATTGACTTGAAGTAACACTAAATGTATCCCTCTAAACTAATTCCTCTAAACATGAGAATGAAAATTTCAACAATTAGTGAAGTATCACAGAAAGGCTAAAAGGCTTACATATTAATCATTGCATTAAGGTATTTATTTTGCCAAGGAGAATATTTATGCACAGAGTACACACTATTTTTTTTTAGCTTCAAAGTAATTGCCATAGAACCACAGACCTTGATTAATTCAGGTACTCGAGAGGAGTCCAGCAGTCTGCAAATGCCGCTGCAGAGGTTTGTAGGGATAACTATATTCTGTACCAAGAGGTGGGGAAAAAATTATATGAGTTTTGAAACACAACCAAACTGAAATTTGTCTAACAGAAATTATCTCAGACGTAATTCAAGTCTCCAGCTCTTGCATGTCATTGAGAAGTGGTCTGGTTGTACTTAAAAGCAGCAATTTCAAATCTAATAGATACATGTCAGGCAGGACAGGCATTATGTAGCAAAAAATGAAATGGTACCATCTTCTTCAGCTGATGGAAGTATTGTCTCAAACGCTCCTCCTTGGCCTGTACCTCTGAGTCACTCATGCTGTCAATCAAGTGATAAAGAAAATAGCCAACAGCTTCTGTGGAAAAAAACAAGAGAAAGCATTCCACTAAAATTACCGAGACTGTCATGTTATCAAGATTAATTTATAAGAAATCATTTTGGTGTGAGATGTCACCCTGATGAGAGACTCTGAAATGGCAACAATGATCACTGAGGCATAGAGATTATGTGGTTTGGGAGCACATATCTAACTGGTGAGTGAAAGGAATATTAATTATTTTCAGACCCAGTGACAGCTTTTCAGTACAGAATCTTACTTCAATCTATTTTTTCCACTGCTGTGTGACAGAAGTGGTACTGCCCAAGGCCTTCCCCCCCTTTCCTGCCCGCCACCCCAAATAGTTGCCACAAATATTTTGTCACTGCTCAAAAGAAAAAACTGATTTCTACCACTTTGCATATTTTTTCTGTACATTTTACCCATTACATTCCATTACCAAGCTACATTAAGTATTGTAATATTGATACGAAGGCATAGAAGATGCTTTAACCATTACATAACCAATACTGAAGGAGCTGCCTATTAACCAATGAAAACCAAGATTAACAGATTTTATCAAATGGTGCTAAGGATCTTATCCATGCAAGTGAAAAAAATTATGGGGTTCTGTACTCAATAATTGGAACGGTATTAATTTTCTTCTCAAAAGGTTAGCTTTCCCCATAAAGCTTCCCCAGCTAGAGGATTTTTTATTTTATTTTTTTATAATACAGATTATATGAAAAAAGTATACTTACTTCAAAGTAGAAGATTTGGGATGTTAAGTACCATTGTACTTCACAAAATCACTAAAGGTAAAACTAGATTGAAAGATGGCTTTTATTTGCTTTCGAAGTATTTAAGCACTGATACTGTGCTCATTCTATATCTGTATTTTGGTCAATAAAATTAGAAAAATAAATTGTTATCAGCAAGATTTGTTTATAATTCTAAAAAAGATCTAATGTATCTCAAAAATATGCTGTGATTATTAGAATCAGGATTTTACCCCACATGTTTTCAAATTTCACTTTCAAAAAGAAGCAATCAGTGTTTACTGTTGTAATCCCTCAAACCCGTCATTACACAGAAGAACGGATTTGTGGATAAGTTACAATCATAGAAATTGAAACTCTACCAGTTGGTCCTGGAGGCGTCAGGCAATAACGTTCATCCTTGTACAACAGTTCTGTTATCTGGTAAGACAGAATAATCGTACATTGCAGCCAAAAGAAGCAAGGGCAAATAGTACCTGAAATTGAATTCTCAAAATAATAAAGCATCTCGCTATTAAGTATTATTCTTTACCACATCACAGTAATTCTCTAAAAAATATATATATACAAGGAAGGTGTGCTTTTTTTTTTTGGTGTGTGTGTTTTTTGGGTGAATAATAGGTTTTTCTTAAAAATATATCTTGCAAACTGAAATGCTTTCTGAGATATGGCAGTAAGACAGATTTTCTAGTATTTTTGTGTATCATTCTACAGAAAGTTAACTATCATAAGACATTGCCTAAAGCAAATATTAACTGATGTCGCTCCTAGAGATGCTACAATTATATTTCAATTTACCAAACAGCTGAAATTGGCCCGTAAAGCCTTTTTTTTTTTTTTTAATTCTGAAAGAAGCAAATGCATGAAGAAAACAGAGGAACATGATTTATCATGCTCTGTTAGATTTAAGATAACTAGTATAGCTGTTCTAAATAAATGCAATTTTGAATGACAATGTATACATCCATAAAAATTAATTGCGTTCTTTATACTTGGACTAAATTTAGCACATATTCCATTAGTCTCATACAAATGGAAAGAACACGTAGATTTTACTTCAGAGGAAAAGCAGCATTTACCCCAAGCCCCCCACATCCTACCCACAAATACTTAAACCTAAACCACATCATTTTAAAAATCCATTTGACTGTTCTTAAGCAAATTATATCATCTATATTTAAAATTCCAGTTTTTAACTATTTCAAGAATTTTGCTGTATCTGACGTGACAATAGAATGCAATCTGAGAGAATTAGGAGGGAAATGGATTCTCGATATCAGAGAGCTGTATTTTAAGTAATGACAAAACAAAATGAATCCTCACCTAATTGTTACTGAAAATGAATAAATAAAGCCAGAAAACAACAAAAGTGCAATGGAATTATCACTTCTCATTCTACCAACAGCCTAGACTCTGTGAATGGTTAAACTACAGTAGTCTTCTGTCCTTTTGCCCTTATCGTCCCTATAAGGAACCAACGCCCTGAAGAACCTACAACTAATAAAAACCAAGAAAGTCATAATAACACAATTCTCCTTCTGAATCAAATTTCAGAGAACATTTAAAAGAATGGACTGCAGAAAAAAAGCATGATATTATTTTTAATAAGTAACTATTTGTTTTTCAAGTTAACCTTTGTAAAATAAGGAATGCCGATACATATATTTAACTCATAAATTTGGTAAAAATGACAAAATGCACCTTTTCTCCACTGTGGAGAACAGCAGAAGTAGCTATAGATGTGGCTTTACATGCAGACCACCATTATTTTAGTCCTCCAACTGTCCTTCAAGTTTAATTCCATAAAGGAAGTAATAAAACTGATCCCCTTTTTTCTTTATTTTTTTTTTTTTTATTTTTTTTTTCTTTTTCCCCTTTCTACACACAAAAAAATAGGTTTGTAGCAGTGGGAAAAAATATCCCCTCACCACTTACCATAATCTTTACAAAACAGAAGGTGGGTGGGAAATAAAAAAAAAAAAAAAAAAACACCCTGCACCTCACAACTAAAATTTATTTATACATATCATTGAACAGCAAAAAGCAGCTTCCCAAACTGCAATTTTCATTTCATTCATTTTTTTTTCCCCCCAAAATCTGAATATACCGTAAGCCACGTACAGGCTTATATTAGTGAGGAAGTACAATATTTAAATAAAAGACAGCAAGCAGCAATTCCCTTCCCAGATTTGGTAACCACAACCCAGTCAGCATTTGCCAACATCTCTTCTGCTCTAGGTCCCTGAAAGATTTATTAACCAAGTTATATGGGGCACCTTTCTAAGGTAGCCTATACTGGAGAGGGCATGATCAGCCAATTCTCACTTGACTTAATTCAAGTGACTTTACCTGTCTTTGCCTTCAATACTTTAAGTTAAATGACAGAAACATAAAAAATATAATTGTGCCTTATTATTTTAATCACACTGGTGTGGGGATAGGAAGGAAGTTTAGGGAAGGAAGGAAAAGGATTTTTTGAAGTGTCAGAAAAACCACGGCTGGCTTTGTATATGAAGCTAAAACTATATACTACCTTCAGCTCTAATTGCATTGATCTACAAATCAGAATAAAGATACATATTTGATTTTTACAACTGCATTTATGAAATATGAAATCTCAATTTCATAGAATTGTACAATCTGCTACTGACAAATGTCTTCCTCTAATAATGAGTTCCACAATTAGTAGGCTCAGAATTCAGATTTACATTAATTTGTCATAAGCATGCAGAGAAATTGATCTTATTTACAGCATCACGATCTCCACTTACCTTGCTCCAAAGCTGTACATCGTCTGAGCTGAAGAGGGCAGCAAAGGATAAAAAATTAATAGGAACAAAATGATTTTACTCTGGTCTCTTGTGTGTTTTTGTTGTTGTTTTTTTAAACCCACAAACAATATTAACACTAAGGATCTTGTTATTTAAAGCAAATTATTAAAACTCAGTAATTCCAAGAAATTGCTTAAACCTATTTGGTACAGAGTAAGTTTTGTACTTTTTATTATACTGAACTCTGTTTCTAAACATCCTAAACAGAACTCTGTTCTAAACATCCTAAAATAATGCAGCACTCCTAATAGGTAACTAGAAATAATATATTTTAATTTTATTTTTTAATCTAATCTTTTAACATGTTCTAATTGTACATTTTTAATTTTATACTGCAGTCTAATATTTCAAGAAAATAAGCTTCAAGCAAAGAATTCATACTACATAGAAAAACGCATGTAGAATTTACAACAAAAATTTAGATCTCTGTGCATTAAAATTAAATTTTTAATATAGATGGACAACTGCAGGTACCCACAAATGCATTTGTAACAAAGAATAAAGTAACCATATACCTCACTTAAGCTACAACGTTTATTAGAGTAAGATAAATAGGTAATATATTACGCACAAACTCTAAAGGAAAGAATTCTCCTTTCTCTGTTGATGTTCTATAGAACTGAATGGAGAGCACTTCTGCACATCATCAGGTTACAACCAAAGACCAAATGTTAACCAGTTCACTCAAGTATAAAAAAAAACTGACATATTCCTGTTATTTACAGGACAGAGTTCTATCTAAAAGCTGTAACATCTCAACAACTATAAGGCAGCATTAATCTAGACAAGGCTAAGAAAACAAAAATCAAAAGCTTTTGACCTTATTTTATTTTCCTATAATTCTTGTAAGGGGAAAATAAGATGTCAGTTTGAACAGCTGCAGGGGAACTTCAAAGCATTTACAGAAGTTTAGGATTCTATTTCACTTAGGAGGTTTCAAGCCTAGGAACCATTTATTCTTTTTGTGCTACTGCCAGAGGTATTTGAAAATGAGTGGAACACAGGTCCACAAAGAGGAAAAATGCTATTTGTGAGGTTAGTTCAGCTTTCCTGAGTGAACTCACTCCACCACTGACAGCATGACAATGAACTGCAAATATCAAACGCATCAATTTCCCAAAGTACTTGACTCTGAAATAGTAATGGTAGTTCAGGTAGATAGAATGGGAATACTTTGAAGGAATAACTAGAAAAGAGCAGCTTCAACAGAAATCCATCAGCTAGTATGCTACAGACATTGTTCCTGTGTACCTCATGTGTCCATACCCTGTGCTAGTCCTAAACTCTGCTTGTTTGAATATTTGTGACCAGCATTTTGTCATGAAATTCTCCTGAGTTCACGTTTTTAAAAAATGTATGGTGATAACCAATATTCTCTTCTTCTCTCCTGTCCTATGCTCAAGCTTCATATTTTTAGGCTGTTCTTGCTATTAAGTTTAATTCAGAAAAGGAAACATGAATTGGGCGTGCTTTCAGAAACTATCTATAGAAGGGTACAATTCAGGTACAGCCAATTTCATATATAGCTCTTGAAGCCAGGTAACAATAAGAACAAACAAGAAACTAATAAGTGCTGCACTTAAAAGTGGCAAGCAGAGAGAATAGTCAGCTGAAGGAAGTCAAAAAAATATTTTGCTTGCCCCAGAATTCTGAGTTTTGAGCCCAAATGTTCATAACTCTTTAAATCACAACAGGAGAAACTGTTCCATTGCCTAGGAGTCTAACTATTTCACTTACACTGAGTATAAATCTTCAGCAGCTAATTTTTATGATACAAGCTGATAATGCTTTCAATTTGCTGCAAGTTGCATTCTGACCACCTACACAACTCTTCCGTAGCAGGCTATTTCATGCCAGCATTCCTTGGTGGTGTGTGGAAACATTGGTGTAGCTTGTTTTCTAGGGCAAGCTCTACTTTAACTGATTATTTCTCTGTACTTGCAGACAGAAAATACGTATTAACTAAAGTAACAATTTAAAAATCTGAAACAGATGATTCTGGGGCTGAAAAAATATTATCTAAAATATTATTGCACTTATCCTTTTGAAGTCAAGGTTAGCTAGTGCCAGGTTAACAAGCCCAGTTTTAACACTGGTTTTCTTTTTCTCCACCTTTTCCCTTGGTAGAGCATGATCAGCTGGACAGAACTTGCTATTTACAAGGTAATTATTTTGGCTATATTCATCCAGTGTGTTTTAGTAATACCCAACCTTAACATAGTGACATCACAGCCATTAAAAATATGGTAAATTACTCAGTCAATAAAACCAGCTTTCAGACTCTGGTCCTATTAAGTGACTCCTGTGGTGCAAAGCTACAGAAAAAAACTCACAGTCCTGAACGTTTGACTGGAGCAAAAAGAGAACAATAAAAGTGCTTGTTAATACACACATATTTCCATAAGCTTATGACAACCCTGCAAGTACCATAAAACCTTCTTTGCAAAATGGGACCAAACAGGTCTGAGTATGAAGTCATGGCTATATGGCACAATGAAGCTATCAGATATAGTGGAGTATGCCTGGCTTCTATTGGTATTTTGTTTTCAATAAGCACCTCTCTACTCTAATGGTTAACAATGAATCTGTAGGGAAATCAGCAGTTTAGCAACATAAAAGTTAGTAAAGATAAAATCCCAAATGTTTCCTACCATAGAAGTTTATATACTGTCAAATATCAGAAAACGAACAATAATAGCAGTATGCTCAGATAGAGCAGAGGTAAGGAAACCAGGGAGGGCAGAGAAAAAAATCAGATTCTTCAGATCTGCTACAGTTGGAACCCTACTTTAAAATTCTTAAACACCGATTTGGGGACAGGAGGGGAGGGAAGACTGCACAGACTTGTGCTCAACAAAGCAAAAGAGAGGGGAAAAAAAAGGATATTCATATAACAACCTTACCTTTTGAATCCCCTAATGAGGCTGTTTCTAAACTGGTGAAAATCAAAAGAAGGTGTGCTTGCTGACGACACTGTAAATGAAAGCAATGTTTCTAAATAGTCATTCTAAAAAAGCCCTGAACTCCAACAAGTCAGTTAGTCACATAAATGGGGACTTAGTAGATGAACTATTTTGTTTAATTAGTAAATACTGACAAACATTTGTAAAATCAAAATTTCAAATACCATGCTATTTGAAAGAGTCCTGGCTTTTATCAGCTCTACATCTACTTCCTTTCCAAAGAGATTAAACATTCCAAGAGATTTTTGCCTCTTCACTACCTTTAATGCCAGTTAATGTATATGTCTATATATATACATATATATGTAGTATATATATATATTTTAATTTATTTATTTTACAAATTAGCAGTAGAAATAAGCATCCCTGCAAAACAGTAACAAGACCAAATAAAATACCCTGTTGCAAAAAGCAAAAGAAAAAAATAGAACTCTAACCAAGGAAACTTGAGACATTACGACAGAAAAAAAAAAAATACACCACAGGCAAACTGTTTGCTGGGATGTTTCAAACTGAATACCTGCCTTAAAATAGGCTTATTGTAAAGCCTACTGCTTTTTACCATGAGACTGTAAACATTTCTTTCTCCTGGTGTAAACTGCCTGACGAGAAGCAAGAAGTAGTTTTATCTAAAGCACTATCCACTAAATTACGTTAAATGTAAGAGGAGAAAGAGACACACCTTTGAATAATGACGAGCTGTAAACATTAACATGTAGAATTGTTACAATATTGGATGAACACAAAGATAACTAAAATAATTTTAACCTAAATGACCTGAGAGGTCATTTACTGTTATACTTATATCCTCATCTTTAGACTTTTTCTTTGCTAGATATTGGAAATAATTCTACCTTCTTCCTCTAAAATTGCTGTTTTCTCATTCCAGTGTCATAGTACAGCTGGAAAAACAAACAAAACAACAGCAGTAGGTGAATTTAGGTCCTGTATGGAGCTATCTTAATTTGACTTTGCTATCACAACACTCCTAAACCCTCTGAAAACCTGAATGCACTGGGTCCCATCAGCAAGGGCTGTAATACAGTAGGTAGATGGTAGAGAAGAACCAAAATAAAAACACCAGCTCTGTGCGAAGCTGCAAAATAAAAGGCAGGAACAACATGCTAAAACTACACCTTAGTCTAAGCGCAGGCGTTTAGAAAGCTAAGTTTTAAATGTTTAAATGTTTATTTTAGTTTGAAAAATCTCAGGTAAAGTTGGTTTTCAAGTAACCCTCAATACAAACCCTCCTCCTCCGCTGGTTTATGAAACTTTTTGCTCATAAAAAGACGAGCAAAAAGCATCTTAGTATGCTCAGCTGCTGCTGACAATCGGCAACCTGGTTTCCTTAGCAACAAACAAGTCTGAGAAAATCAAGAGGCTGACAATGAAGTGGAATGGAATGGCATGATAAAGGGGAAAAGCAGCTCTCATGTACACCGCCTTATGCGCCCGGATTCCTCAGCTGATGCTTCTTAGTTTTCATCTTGTCAGGAGCAGAAATCTATACGTTATAAGGTATGAGAAGCTGAATCAATACACCTAGATAGCAACCAGCACTCACACCCAGCCTTCACCTCCCCTAACTACACTGATGAGACAATCTTGAACTATTTTCCATACTGAATCTATTTTCCCTCTTTGTAATACTGCATAAGAAGCCAATCCAAAAAAAAAAAAAAAAAATCAGCTATTTCATATCTTTGCCTTATCATTTCCTAGGTGCTAATTAGATTTACTAGCATTCATTTCAGCTTGGTAAACTATTTACCGGAGTCCCTTCCTTTAAAGCTCAAGTTCAAAAGAAATTTTGTATGATTTTATGAATTATTAACGCTAGGCTTTGTAAAAAGAAATACCACTACAAGATTTAAATTCAAGACACAGACAACAGCTAACCAATACAGTATGAGAGACTAATTTCACAACAGTAAAACAAAATGCAGCGTATTATATATGTGCTGGATCATATATATTTATCTTATACCAGGTACAAACACATTTGTGCCTTTAAACACAACGAAAAACGACTAATTTACTTAACCTAAATGAGTGTGCAAGGATGGGGGAATATAATTTTTCATGTGGGCAAAAACATACCAAATCCTACTTCACTTTTCAGAAAAAAAATACTGCTAATAAATAGCTAGCCTCTCAAAAAAGAATTCAAAGCTGTTTCAAGTACTACTTTTTCATGGTTAAGATTTCTGTTGTAATAAGAACTAACCAAAGTAATGCCAGAATGTAAGGTGAACCTTAAAAGATTCACTTAATTGATAAATCTTCATTACAGCAATTAATAAATCCATAATACCTACTCATTTAATTTTCTCCTTTTCACTCACTTGTATTATATACTGAAATACAAAAAAAAATTTTTAAGCTTTTATACATACTGTTTTCAAGTTTATTATTAAAATCTGCTTTTTATTGTAACTTTTTCCATCTTTAGATGAACAGAGGACTACTCTGTTTTAGTATAAGCTTACAGTTAACGTCAGTTTCTTTCCAAGCCTCAGCACAGCTTCACAGAGTCACAGCATACTATCTTTTAGTCTTAGCTAAATAAAACAGTCAGTGACTGATTAAACTTTTCCCTCAGTCTTAGACAAATAAAACTGTTGTTTAAAAAGAGAACTTTTTGTATCAGATTCAGTCCAAGATTCAAGGGTTTAATTATGGACTCAGTATAGTAGGCAAATTACTTCATGTACTTCATGACCTAATTACCCTGTCAAATTCATACACAACTTCCAGACTCAGGTTAACGTCAATGGCAGTCAGTTATTTAAAGCTGATTCATTCATAAATTATTCTGCAGTACTTCCGAACAGTGTTGTTAATCTAGCATCCCATTGTAATTGATGCCACAAACAGAAAACAAGAACAATCCCTGCACCAAAGACTTAACAGTTGTTATCGATGCCAATTGCTTCCTTAAGCACTCCTAGAATACGCCGGGGTTCACAAGCGTATCCCAAACACAGCTTTGCTAAATATCATCTATGACATGTCATGGCCAGTCTCAATCCTAAAAATCAGTTTAACCAAGATACATTGTCCAGAACTAGTGGTTTCAAGTCTGACATCTTGTCAAAGAGAACCTCACATAACGAAAGCTTTTTCGCAAATTTCCCACATTTCTTTGCGCACATAAATCTCTTCACCTACAACCAACCTATCAGCACTACCACTGAGTATATAGTAACATGCAACATGAGATACACTTACACAAAGAAAGAACATTTTGCAGTCTTCCATGTGCTGCTTCATGTCTAACTTGTGCTACATAGAGTCCAACAGTTTCAAACAGGCAGTTATTTTCCTACAGAAAAAAATAATAAAAAAACAGTTTAAGTACACACAACGAGCTTTTCTGACACTTATTTTTAAACTCTTCCTTCCCAAAGGACCCTGTCATTCTTGCATTGGTAGCTGTTGAGAACCTAGAAAAGTGCTCTCTACAGAGGTCTACACGGCTAGTTAGACACGCTAGAACAGTACAATTATTTTAATCTGCAATTCTGAATTCTTCATTAAACACAACTGCAATGGAAACAAATATTACTGATAAAAAGGAAGAATGTAATTAATTTAGTTATTCTAACTTCTATAAACAGCAAGCTAGTAAAATTCAAGGAAAACATTTTGGTTCACTCAGAAAGAAAAGAGCAGCAGAAAGACATTATAAACAAATCATCCATATAACAACTGCTTCAAAAATATTCTCAATATATCAAACAGACTTGATCATACACATTCATGTTTAGAGCACTACTAGTATCTACGTCTCTCACAGAGAACCAAGTGTTGCAATGATCATTTTTATGAATTTTAAGTGTAAACTCACCTTCAGCTGGGCACAGGCGGTTTTGCAATCAGCAAAATTTTTAAAAACGTAGTCAGTGTATGTTTCTAAATCAATTTCCACCCCCAACTCATGCATCACTTTGAGGATCTCAAAGATACCTATCAAAAGAGAATTGGTAAAGCTAAGCATTGCAGAAAAATGAAAATTTGAGAAACACATAAAAATAAATGCTGATTTCGAAAACAGACTTGTCTCCTCCATTTGCTTTCTTGAGCTACCATGCAAAAAAAATGCATTTTTACCTGAGGCGTTAATAAAGTTCATAATTGTGAAACTTGAAATTGAGTTACAGAAATTCCTGTTGCATGCTGCACTATCAAAATCAAGGAAGTCTTCATTAGCTTGGAAATTGCCAGTACCCAGTTATTTTCTAACAGTGAAAATATGGACTGTTACTATTATATTTGCAAAACGTCTTTTACAGCTACATATTAAAAAGTCCACATTATTGTGCACAAAAAAGATCTGAAATTTAGTGTAAAGAATAGAATGAATTTCAAGACACAAAATCAATATTCTTAGCTTTGTTCCCAACATCTAATCCCGATTAGTAAAGCAAACTTTCGGGATTTGTTTCTAGATTTGTTTAAAACAAACAACATTTTCATAAACAAACGTCTGTATTAACTCTCTGTATTAATGCATCAGCCTCAAACAGGAAATCAGAGAAAGGCTAGAGTTTCCCAGGTCCCGCTGAGTACAACTTTTACACGTTTTGGATCAATTTACACACGTATCGCTACTGTAGAGAAGCATTTAAAGACAACGATGCCCAATCTTAATGGAGCTTAACAATGAGAACAAAGTTTTAGAGTATGTTTCATGCTTTTTAATTGTTCACACACTTTTGATTTGCAGAAACTTCTTACAATAACCCTAGCTAGCAAACTCTGAACTCCTGTCAAAATTAATACAGGTATTATCATTTTTTGCTGGTCTAAAAGTGACTTGTCAGTTGCTGCAGGACACCAGTTCCAAATAGCATATGTTTTTTTCAACTTGCATTTCATACTTATTACTTTAAAAATGCAAAGTTTCCCAAAGTCCCTGTCTTTGCCCTGGAGTGCCACCTATGGAAAAGTGACACTTCCATGAATATTTTATGCAGTGCACTATGGTGCAAATAATCAAATGTGAATTCCCTTTGAGCACTTGCAAATACATGCAGGCAAGTCACACTAGATTAAAATCGCATCATCTGTTCGAGTTTGCCTTAAACAAAACTCTGATTTTGGCCCAGAATCTGTGAAAATATGAATAAAGAATTAATTACAGTAAGTCTTTCCTGATACCTTTCAAATTTTAACAGCTAGTTTCTATTTCACGTTTTCAACTTCTCAGCAAATGTTTTAAGCCCTCTTGTGTTGAAACCTTTTACCAAATAGCTGAGTTCAAGTCTTCATCACTAAGGTACAATTCGATGACTGCAAGGGATCTACCACAGTGAATAAGGTGTGGTAAATTCGGGGGAATTACATCTAGATGTAATGTAAGTTCCCACTTCTATCAAAATACCACAATATCATTGAACTCACGCATAAGGAAAGATTTGAGCATTATTATGTGTTGACTTTCTAGGTATCACTTGCACCTCAGTATTCCAACAGTATTGGAAAATATACTGTGTTCCCTCGCCCCCAGCTACCAAAGAACAGACTATAAAGGACAGAAGCACAATCACATTAGCAAGAACACCAGTCTCCAGACTTGTCTGAAAATGCACCCTTCCCTATATATGTGTATTTAGAAACTGCATACATGAATTACTGTACTCATATATATGTGCACTACAAAACATTCACAAAAGCAGGAAAAATTAGGAACATGAAATAAACATTAGTAAATAAATAATTATTTAATCAGCTGTACACCCATACCTCAATGAATTGTTTTGCAGATCCCGTTTTGGGTTCTAGAAAACCAGGTGTGACCAAAAACCACAAAAAGATTCCAAAAAAAAAAAAAAAAAAAAAAAATCACAAACAGTCTTCTAAAAAGACTGTGAATAAAAGGACTACTGAGAAAAAGAATTCTTTTTTTTTTTTAAAAAAAAAAAAACACTAAGGATTAGACCCTGGAGACCATGTAATAGTTCATTCAAAAGGTCTGCATGAGACAATGTATTTAAAAATATTTATTTTGCAATTGTCTAAATCCTGAAGTTATCCAGAATACTTGGTATTGTTGGTAGTAGCATTCTTCTTCATTTGAGGAAAAAAATCACGAGAGCAATATGAAATGCAGCATATTCACAAAGTCTTAGAATTTCTATTTATGGCATAAAAAGATCAAAACTTGATGGAGTCCTGTTTTCATACATGCACAACAGTTCCTTGGACCCATAAGGGCTCAGTTTTTTCAGTCACCTCCCTGCTTGATAAAGAAGAGGTTTTTGAAATGATGGGCTGAGGTATGTACAGATTCCATGAGTTGAACAGCCAAAATTAAATACCTGAATTATAAGAAGACCGGAACAGGGAACAAAACACATCCTAACACTTCTGTTCTCCTTTTTTGTCAGTACTGGAAACAGCACTGGAATGCCCCAGCAGAAGTAGAAAAGCATCTTTCCAGCCTCAAATAAGTATATCCAAACACCAAGAAATACAGTAAGAGATTAATCACAAGATGATCATAATATTCCTGTGACAGAGCATAGCACCTTGCTGCTTCTTAAGGAGAGAAAAGAGAGGCTCATGTTTCAGACCCCCTTTCATTTCTTAAGTTTCTCACGAGAAGTAGCACCTTATATCTAATATGGTCCCACCAGAACAGGGGGAATTTAATTTCTAAGGCAGCTATGTACAGTTCAACATGTGAAAGTGCAGCATAATTGTGCTTACAGCAATTCTCTAAACAAATAGAAAACTTGTAAAGTGAGGATGTGTACAGGAAAACAGCGTAATATTTAAGTCTTTTTGCTGTGCTATTAATCTGAGATGCAATCCAAAGTTCTTGGCTGGAGAGGTCTGTCTACAAAACACGACCTCAAGCAATTACTTTGGGAAACCACCACTCATTGCTCTCAGTGGACTCAGACATTTATTTCCTTTTTCATCCAACTTTTTTTTCCTGGGGCAAAGTAAAAATTGAATTATCATTCACAAGCCATGTTTTGTGTATAAAACCACAACAGTTTAATAGAAAACAAAATTAAAATACACTATTGATATTTTAAAACTGTCTTCAAAAATAACCAAAGTGATTCTACAAATATGAGGGGGGCCAGTATGTTCAGTTACCAGCAGAAGCCAAACATTTCTGCCTAACCATGCTATGCTCTCCCATTACTATTATCTGATATAAGCTGAATCTCAAAAACCTTTTCTGATCCACTGCGTATAGTAGCTCTTTTAAACCCTTTTACATACTGTCCATTGCCAAGCTTAACAGCATTTATTTAGATACATACTACAGAAATAAGTAATTAGCAAGTTACATATCAAACTCACATAAAAGCGAGCAAAGGATTTGTTTGCTAGTTCAGAGTGGTTAAGTTCTCTGCGATACATTTAAAGAATTGCCTGCTTAGCTTTATTTCTCCTAGCCACCACTTCACTGTTATTTATTTCACCTTCAGCTGCAAAATACAGAAGTTAGGGAATCTTCTATGATATAATGTGTAAGGTTTTGCTATAAGGAACATAAGATAAATGTGTAATTAAATGTTGCTACTAGTTATATAATTGCTTGAGTCACAGTATATGTATTATATTAAGGCATTTGTAACCTGCAGTTCTAGATATGTTGCTGCTTTTCTTCTGTGCCCTTTAATGATTTAGTCCATTGTCTACCTCCTATCAGATTTTTACTATTCCCCCCCCCCAAAGTTCTTTTCCATTTTCAGCCTTACCAATACTGAGATGCAAAATTATACACATTAGGCCAGGCATTGCTACTTTGTAGATGAAGCAATTATTACCTCCTTTTTAGTATGAGATGTGATGCAGTGTCTGTATCTTTCTTAGCACAGCCCTATTATTTTTCAGTGCTAGAAAGCACCATTCTGCTCATTTACTGTCTGTTGTCACCTTTAAGTTCTCACTGAAGCATTATTTTATGCTCTGTTATTTCTATGAAAATTTCAGGGTGTTTTTTCTCCTCCTATTTACTTTACCTCAACTGTACTGGTTGTGTTTTTTGACAGTGGGTCTCATTCTTTTTTTTTTCTTTTTAATTACAATTAAATTTCAAAAATGAATGTGAGCTTACACATCGGAAGAAAAAGAATTTGTTTCACTGCAGCAAGAATAATTCCACTGATTCTTCACTGCAGGAAAAAAACGCTTAGGTATCTTCTCACATATTGTAAGAACTGCAAAATCACTGACCTTTGTAGTTATGTCTGGAGTAATAACTTTCACACTTGACAATTCAAACTCTGAGAGACTAAGTATGAGGTTACAATACCATGTTTGCAAAGCCACAGTACTATCATACAGCCATACACAAGTTTATGCATCCAATGTTTTTGCAGACAGAAGAAGAGAGGCTTTCTAGAGCATGTTAAAGAAAGCCAGAGTTAAGGGCTTCTGCACCAGTTCTATTTTCAATTTGTTTACATGAGTTGAAATTAAAGAAACTTGTGAACTTGCCAGAGATCTCGATCTGAACCTTGAGTTTCTCTCAACAGTCAGACATAGCTTCAGCTTTGGAAGCTAAGTCTAAATCTAATGCTTTCAGCATCTCTTATACTTGTGTCAGTGAGGTGAAACCTTCATTGTAGTAACAGACAACCTTTTTTTGTTCAGTAGGCAGCACCCACATATACAGAAGTATGACACAATTTAATTTTACTTATTTGTGGCAATAATGTACTCCAAGTAAGTCACAAAGGACCCACCTAAAACCAACACTGAGAGACTTTTAAAATGTCATAGAACTTTCAAGCACTTGAAAACCTGTAAGAAGATAAACTTGTGTAGTGGTCTAGCAGAACAGATCCTAAAGAGTTAATAAAAACTGAATATTGTTTTCACAAAAGCTTTTTGAAAAAGATTTGAGACATTTTTATAGCCAGAAACAATTAGGGAATACTTGTTTCAGCATTTCTTCCAAACTGGAATGTGACTGTATATTTAAGATAAAATTGCGATACGAAGAGAGTGCTAAAAGCACTTTTTTTTTGTTTGTGCATTTTGTTTGTCACCCAGTGTCACACTAACAACTCTGCATCTCATTCTAAAGCACATTATACTGTGAGATAAGATGAAAAAGACAGTTTTTTGTTTCCCCAAGGGGGAAGTACTTCTGTTAAAAGCATCTTTTTACAATACCATTCTTTCTGAATTACCAATAACGCAAACCAAAGAATTAGATACTGTACTCTAAAATTTAATATTTGTTCAATTCTTATTCATAGCCTGTAGACATCCCCATGTGTAACAGGGGAAAGCATGCTAAATGCTTAAACCTACTTAAGAATCCAAAAGATTGAGCATTTCTGTCCTTCAATCAGGATGCTGTCAGGTCAGGCTCGCACATTCAGTGACGTAAGTTCTCCTGCAGTTTTTATTATTGTAACTCAACTCACATTTGGCTTATCAGGTACATAATAAGTTGGTTTAAAAAGAGAATTGGATTTGCAGTCCAAGAGAACTGTTATAACACTACCTTACTATTAAATGCATCTCTCAGATTTCAGTTTCTTCTAGAGTAAGCTCTTGAATTAATGAGGAGTCAAAAGAACCACTGAAAGGCTGTAAGAATGTGAAGAGTTAAAAACATAAACTCTTTTGCTCATCTTTCTAAACAAAGGTAAGCCACCCAAATTTGTATCACAATTAAGAAAGAAAGGGAGGGGGGGGGTTAAAAAGCCTTTCTGAAGGAAAAAAAAATGGTTGCAATAAAGACAGAAAAGCAACAAGGTCTTCATTTATTTTCAAGAGCCTGGTGAATCTTGAAGTGGTGTTTTAGCGAAGATTTGTACCTTAGGTGTACAACAAAGCAAGAGGAGCATATATCATATTGCTAACCTTTAAGATTCTTCTCTTTCTGGAACCCAACTATCAATGGCCAGAAATAGTGAGGTCTGAGCGGCACGCCTTCCTCTTTCATGGTCTTCATCACATCAATAGCCAGGGCTAAAAACATGCACAACATAATTAAACAGTGACCAAGTACTTTAAATAAGCATATGTAAATTAAATAATTAAGCAGAATACCTGACTTGTTGGCCTCCAAAGCACAACGCAAGACAAATGTTAACGGTGCCGAGTGCATTTTTGTTTCTTTTAACTCACTACAGAATTGCTTCAGCTTGCTCAAAGGCTGCAAAGAATTTCAAGAATTAATATATTTTTACATTTCTCTAGTTGTTTACGCTGTCAGATTCTTCTCATGTTTATGAAGTGGATATTACACATCCCAAACACGCTTTCTTCATGAATTTCATTTTACTAAGGGAATTGGCATGAAATACTAAAATCCTTTGATTCTGTAAGAACTATGCAAAAAAAAAAATCTACCATTTTCCATCTACACAGTTTCATTAAACTAAATATACTATCATTAGTGCATTACAAAAAAAATGTATCACTTTGCTGCATACCATATCTCTATTTACACAGTGTTGTAAGAAGAAGCTACCCTGGTCCACATTATCACGTGATAAATGATTGTAAGACTTCAAAATACGGAAACTTATATCTTCAAAGCCATGAGTTATCAGAGTCAAACAGAGGTTCATGGCATCTGGAGGAAGAAAGACAGAGAACAACAACATTAGAATAGTGCATATAACTATTTTCACATTAAAATACTAAAGGTAGTGAAAACTAGGAAAGGAAGGTTTGTGTATCATTGACATACCTTTTAACACTGCTCACCGATAAAATTTGAAACTTGAGTTTTCAGATTTATTTACATTGTCAACAAAATTCACTTATTGCACTAAAAAGACCATGCCTAAGATTAGCAAACCATCACCACTGTAGCATGACAGGATACCAGATAAGAGAAACAAAATTCTAGACATGTCAAAAACTAAAAAAAAAAAAAAAAAAAAAAAAAAAAAAAAAGGAGGAGGGGGGGAGAATAAATAACAGTTATCAATCAGACTACACATACCGGGATCTAAAAGTGACTTTAACTGTAGATAAAGAAAACTATAGTCAGTGTTTACTGTCTCCCTTTTTATGATATTCACAAAGAGCTGTCACAACAGGAGTTACAATAGTGTTGTTTGAAGAAAGGACTCCACAATTACTGCTCTCCTATAAAGTCTTAATGAATTTAGAAGTTAAAAATACATATATTTTTGTACATGAATTGTTTTATATTTTACATTTGGTTTATATTTTAGTTTAAAATATAATTGGTTTATAAAATTGGTTTATAATCTACATTTCAGAAAGTGTGATTAAGAACAGCATCAATGAATCCACCAACTCATGCCAAAGCTAGTATTCTCATTCCATATTCAAGATACAGAATTACCTATTTTTGGTGGCATTAGGTATTCTTGGGGGGAAAAAAAAAAAAAAAAGCTTTGCTTCTCCATCCTAAGCAGCAAAGTATCATTGCAGCAACCAGGTACATACCCGGAATTAATTCCTTTTCAAATCTTATGCGTTCTTTAATATCTTCAATGTACTGAGGATATCCAGCCTTGGCAAGGCTAAAAATCACCTGCATCAAAATCCTATCCATAAGGTACCCTTCAGTCTTCTCAACCTCTTCTAGAGTCTGAAAGTAGTAAGATACTTAACTTTAATACACTCTATACTGACTTCAAACAGAATACATTAAAATAATAAAATTTACAAAAGCTGGTGGTTATGGTCTATGCCTCCCCCCATCTTTTTTAAAAGAAAACCAAAGAACAAACAAACAAACAAAAGAAAAACATGGTAGAGAATAACAAAGATCTAGAGAGTGTCAAACACACTCAGAATGTAAAAAGGGACAGATAAGGGATACAGTATATTTCTTTCCAGTACCTAATAATTTATTAAAACACCAGAGATATTCCCACCTATCATGGAATGACTTTCAGAAGAGATCACTATGAGAAGGGGAAAACGATTAATCAAAATTTTGTTAGTGTGTGGGAAAACGTCGCTTGATGAAGATTTAACATGTAAACCCCAGGACAGTAGTATGTTTCCCATTTCTTCCTTGATTTGGTCCTCTCCATCTAATACTACCACTACTTATTAAAATCAAATAAATTTTATTTTCTCATTCCTTTACAAATATTTCCTTGATTTAAAAATGAAAAGAACAAAACTTGAAATGATCAACTACACAAAGGGCTGTAAAGCACCATTATCTTATTCAGACACTATGAATAAACAAGTTGCAGGTATGAACTCTCTTTAAAAAAAATAAAAAAACAAAACAAACAAACAAAAAAAAACAGTTTTACTGGAAGAATTCAATGCTTTCAATGAGAGAGGATAATCAAGGTTTACTTTTATATATATCATATACAATCACTGTCTCTTGAAAAAGCCCTGAATTATTAAATCATTCACTGGCAAACATTATTCAGCATGTCTTTTCATAGTGTGAAAAGCCACTATCAATAGACAAATATTTTTCATAAAGATTGAGACTGCTTTCAGTCAACTGGCTATTCACATGCAAAAGAAAATTCATTTTTTGCTATGAGGAAACATGTTTAAAAAAAATCAGTATGACTCTTCCTATATGGATAAAAACATTTTTGAAGTTAAATTGAACAAAAGATCAAACATGTTGCATTTAAAGTCAAACTCACAATACCTTCTTGATGCTATCAGCATCACCCTTTTCAGCATATACATTCAGTAGTGATAAATAGGTGTCTGGACCTGGCTCAACACCAGCCATCTTCATTACTGAAAGGATATTTTCCGCACTCTTGATATCTCTAAAAGAATTCAAAAGAAAGACTCTCAGTGGATTTAATCACAAGTTTTTATCGTCACTTCCACCTTTTCTCATTAAGGTATTAAGAATTGGAAACAAAGGCTGCAACAAGCACAGAGAAAGCTATTTAACTAAGCAAACCCTAAAAGGTCAAAGCACAAATCATTATTGTATTATTTAGAATATTTAGAAAACTTTTAACAGTTCACAAAGTTCAGAAGTTTAAATGCAGCAAATTTTCAAACAATACAGAAGTATGGTAATTTATCTTGAAATGAAACATTTTCAGAAACAAGAAAAATTGTTTCCTTCACTACACAGCCCTGTTTGCTTCAGAAACGCATAGAAAGACAATCTTTTACATTATTATGCAAAAACCATTATGCTATTTTGTGACATGCGAATTTCCTGTACAATATCACTTTACATTATAGTAAAATGTAGAATCTATTTTTTTTAAAAGGTATTAACATTACCCTGATCTTGCATGACCTTTCACAAGGCTACTGAATACTGCTTCAGTGATTGGGAGATCTTTGTTCTTCATAAATCCAAGAATCTTACTGGAAAAAAAAAAAAAAAGGCAGTTTTTATTTTTTTTATTTAAAAGAAACTACAAAGCTATAACTGTGCTGTTGGACAAGTACTGTATGAAACAAAAACAAATACTGATGTCACTGAGCTATTTTATTTAGGCATGCTGCATAATACGGTCTTTTTTCATATGAAAAATACTTCTCATTTTGAAATATGCATAGACAAGAGAAGGGGGCAGAGATTTTTTTGTTGTTTCTATCTTTCTTTTTCCTTATTATACATGCCCAGCAATCTCACTGTTGCAACTTAACATTGCTAAAAATTAATGCACCTAATGTTAGATAGAATATCCAGTGAGCCCTGTGTAACAAAAAAGAATTACCACTATTTACGCCTTAGGCTAATTTGTTCTCAAATGCCCTCGCAAGTAGCCATTTTCTTACATAGGCAGTAACTTCATACTTTTTCCACACCTGCTCTAAAAATGACAAAACAAGTTATTTTCTGAGCAACTTCAATACAATTTGATCTGAACAAATATCTATGGCTTATTTTTATTTTTGTGATGTAGGATCCAGCTATCTCTAGAACGCTGCTATTCAGTACTCAAATTATACTGAATCCTCTTTGCTCTACTCAGTTTCTAAAAATTACTCTGAAATGAGCTTTAACACTTATGGTGGGGAATATAATAAACAGATTTCTCAGAAAACTCTTTAAATGCAAATGCAAAAGAATACCTCGCTCCTTCAATGTCACCCTCATTGCAATAAGCAGCAATCAACCTTTGGTACGTAACCTACAGAAAACAAAAAAGGGAAGTTAACAATTTCTATCCAATAAGTATTAACCAAAAAATGCCATTAAAAATACCTACTCGATTGGGCTGCACATTAGCTTCCTCCATTCTGGCCAAGAATTCCGTTGGAGAAAATTTATGCTCATTCTGAAGGTAGACTTTAAGTAAAGCATTATAATGGCTTGTATCATAGACAGCACCTAAGGAAATATTTCAACTGTTGTCACTGAATGTAGATGCTCTAAATTTGACATGATTTTACAGCTTTCTTAGGTAATTAATTTCTTATTAATTTTATTCCAGATAAACATTATAAATAATCAGTCTGCTTCCTTTTACCCACCTTTACAGTAACAGGCATCTATTTAATAGCACACATTTTTTTGTATAACTAAAATATAAAAAGGCTAAAACATAAAAAGAGCACAGGAACACTGCTGCTGGTGTGCACGTTATTCTGCAGCCTCTCCAGGTGTATTTATTTTACACATTTAGTAATATTACTATCAAGAATCAGTTAATCTATGCAACATTTATAGATAAATGCCTAACTTAAAATCAAAAATCATCTGATAAAATAGCTAGTAGCACTAGGAATACTCAGCCTACCAGATATATCAACATAACACCTAAAAGAGGAGCACAATACATTCTTAGAACAAGCAAAACCAAGTGAAAGCTTGATTTAAGCATCAGAAAAAGAAACCTTTAGATTTATTATAAACACCCCTAGATGTCAGTATAACTCCCAGAATAGGAAATAAGTCTCTCACCTGAATAAGAAAACCTAACTTTTATTTACTAATGAGGTTTTGCCATTATAACCTAACACATAAACTCTATTAAGATGCATTCAATCTTCTATTACAATGAAAGCAACTAAAGCACACAGCTATTCCAGCACGAAGGACTAACAAAATTAACTTACCCAGTTCTTTCATCTTGTCCCATATCGCATGGGCTAGTTCTGTTCTTTCAGATGACAATACCTCCGGTAACAGAGCACCACAACTTCGCAACAAAAGCAAGACCTGATTACTCCCTGGACACCCTGCAGTAAAAAATAACATTATTAATAGTTCTAATTCAAGTAAAGCAGAAGTAGTCACTCAAACACACACACAGAAGCAACAATGCCACAAGTCTGTCAGATGTAAGAACCACTGGGAACTCTATCTTTCTATAAGTATATGTATTTCTAACTCTTACTCTTTTGGGATTCATTTGAAAAATAACATTGTAGGAACTTTTAAGTATATTTATAGAATATTACTGTCTAAAATGAGGACTTTTAGGTTCTGATGGTAACTTGCCCAAGTAATTGCATATACTGTATATCCTTCTGAAGTGCTAGGCACCCATCCTTCTAAAAAGTGTTACAAAAATTATTTATTTTTACATCTATTTATAGTTCTTGGATAGGAAGTTCGTTTCAGTCTTCCAGTAGAGAAGAGTTCACACACCTTAAGGATCATAGTGCCACTCTCTTCAAATGAGACAAACGTTGAATGAACCCATATGCAAGTAACATCGTACCTACCAAGTTCTACAAGTGTATATGCCATGTCAGGACTTAATAGAAACAAGGTAACATGGAGAGGATGACAAGACACTATCATAACTCATCCACCCGACAGAAGCTGTTTTTATTTTTTAGTGGCATCAATTAAGACCAATAAACAAGCTTTCAAATTGCCCAGAAAGGAAAAACCTCTATAACCCTACTCATTTTGCCTTTTTATTCCGACTTTTCTCTTGTTGCTATGCTATTGCTGTTAACCTCCAATTTTTATTCATATAGTAAAATACCTAAAGTTTAAGGCTGAAAAATAGAGGTTGCTGGCACACAGTATGAATGGTATCTCAGAATCATTTCTCTAGCACTAACATTAGACCATCGTTAGGAATGGAAGTGAAAAACAGAAAAAAACACTCATGTTAATGGTACAACGATGAATTTCTTTACAAGGAATTATGCATTTAATATAAAAATTGAGACTGATCCATTTAAACATTTAAGCATTTCATATATAACAATTCTCAAGATTGAGCCGTTCTACTGATACCCAAATGATTAAGCAGTGACACTATTACATGCTGCAAAAAGTGTGTGATAAAACATCAATTAGCATAACACTGAGCTCTGTTGAGCAGAAAAAACAGAAGTGCAACACAAAATACTAAACTCAAGTGATCAGGTAGTTTGTATTTCCCACTAATCCTAACAGGGACACAACTTTCTGGCAAATCTCTAAAATTGTAAAATACTTCATACCAATTCCATACTATTTCAAAACAGGTATTTTAAGACAGCCCAAATTTAATTCTCCATTTCCACTAGCACTCATTTTCATTTCTGTCCATGCTCAACATAAAATAAATGAGTTAATTTATATCAAGAGAATAATGAAGGAAACTAGAAACGTCTACATCATCCAATTTCTGTACACAACCCTAGAGATGTCAAAAACCAAACTATGGACTCAGCTGACTGCCTTGGACTTCACTACTACTCCTGAGGCAAAAGTGGGTAGAGCTGCAGGATCCCTCACAGATTATCCAGTAAATTGGAGACACGAGTTGTTTTTCAATCACATCTTTATAAGGAAACACAGACATTTATAACAAAAAGGAGAATAGAAAGCAGAATACTTTTAAAAAAAATTACACGTGTGTTTACATACAAGTTGAATGTTAAAAAAGTTATTTAAGGTTTCCTATGCCAAACAGAAACATACATGAAGACTTGCATGATTCAGACTTGCAAAATCACCTGAAGTATGCAGCATCACAAATGCTGTGTAAATGACTTCCAAGTCTTCATACCAACACTTTGAAGTTCTGTACAGCCCAGCATAAAGGCAGGAGCTGTTGCCAATAAAGGTATCTCCAGCTGCTGCTTATCACTCTAAGTAAAATTTTCAATTATACAGAGCTGTAAGAACAGCTACACAGCTATAAAATAATGGCAAAACAGTTAGAAAAAAAAATCAAGAACAGAAAGGTATAATACAGTCTAGAATTAGATCTTCTGATACACAAAAGGACCAACGAATGTGGGATATCACATCACTATCGTAAATTGGGTTTCAATAGAACAATCTATAGCAGAAATGTTATTTATCAGAGTAAGATCATCTGGAAAGAAACACACAGGAATGGGAAAAAATAAATAATGAGAAAAGATAAATAAAATAGTGAGGGAGGGCAGGTACAAAATGAAAATGGTGATTTGAGCTAGTGAAAACATCATGGAGTGATGGGAAATGAAACATACTTCATTAACTTTTAAATCTCTGCATACAATCAAGTTAGCATGGTAAAAATGCCAACACATCTCCAGTTTCATGATGCCAGTGTTTTACACATACTTTATGGTAGTGGCTTAGTACTTCAAAGTCAAAAGAAACTGGGAAAAAAATCAGCAGTATGAGTACAGAATAAGATGAGATCAGCATCAAGCACATTGTTCAGGTATTTTTTGTGTTGTAATTAGAAATGGAAGAACATTAAAACACACATACCATTTTAAAAAATAAACAAGACTCCACACCTGGCTAAATTTGCTTTCAAGGTTGTTACAAAACAAAACAAACAAACAAAAGACTTTTTCAAATTAAGATTTGTCATTTATTTTAATGGAAGCCTAGTACAACCTTTTGAAGCTTGTTGTTTTCATGAATCCCAAAGCCCACCCAAATGCAAAATACTTAAATAACTAAAGGAAACCACTATGAGCGATTAAACTTTTTGCTAACATGCTTCCTAAAAACCGCTAACTGATCAAAAATCATGAAGAAGTGTGACTGCAGATAAGCTTAGAGGCATAAAATCCTTGCCTATCCACATTTGCAATTAAAAAATTTATACCTAAAAAAGAAAAAGTAGTCAGAAAGGATATCACAAACAGAAAAACAAAACTAAAAAATCAACAAAAAGAGAGAATGAATTGAAAACTAATCTTTTAACCAGTGAGCTTCAAAACTTTAAGAACGCTATCCAAATATATAAATAAGCCAATAACTTCCAGGATAGACAGCAAAGTTTAAAATTAAAACAAAACAATATATGTTGTCATTGTTCAATATACTCAAAGTTCTCATCTCAATTCAGCACCTCAATTCATAAAATATCTCCACTGACTCATCCTAGCAGGTACCAAATCTCAACTGTGCTACCTGATTTGCATAAGAGTCTGGCTATTTTTAGATAAAGGAATATTGAATCTGTCAGAACAATGCCTCAGTTGTTTATTTTTGTTTTATTGGGGGAAAAAAAAACAACAATCTGAATATCCACAGCTACCTGATAATGGGGAAACCTGGGGATAGTTTTCCACATTTCTCTGTATAGTTCCATTTTAAAACAAATGCCCTCTCAAGTACAGCATGGCTTCCTACAGACATAAAATATGCTGTATAAAGTAGACAGATACAATCCCTGTCAAGAGTTCAGAACATAGTTATATTAGAAAACTGTAACAATAACAGAAAAAAATAAACTGTAATAACCAGGGCAACATAATAACATTTCTTAAAAGTACACTCAATTTTTACAAGTTGTATAAACTCCCAAAGACAAATAAACCTTGAAAAGAAAATGTGTGCATTTAAAGCAGAATAGTATCTCTAAAGCATTAAAAGTCTGTTCATCAATACATGCAGAAGGTTAAACAACATCCAAAAGGCAAAATATAATCACAACTCCTTCAGAAATTTCCTTGGTTTGATGAACAGTTTTATCAAGGCTTTAGCTTTAACTTGAATTGGAAGCAGCTTACCTTCTTTGCATATTTCCTGGAAGACTCTTAGTAGAAGGGTTTTCGGGATGCGGCCAGTTTTTCTGACGGAGTTATCCAGTTTATTTAATGCCCAGTCAAACTGCCATGCCCGTCTGTGTAGACTTTCTGACACTGGTTCTTCTGTAACACTTCCCTGCTGTTGAGGTGCAACTGTAAGGAATCTTGTTTGGTAAACTACATTTCTGCTTGAATAAAAAGAAGAAAAAAGGAAAATAGAGATTACAGTTCTGAGAGTCATCTTGCAACTACATAAGTCATACTTAATGTCAAGAAGGTAATGCTCTTTACTTCTTGCTGACGAACCGTTTCTCAAAAACATTCCATATTAGTGTAAACAAACAAATGCAGGTGACTGATTTTGCTGCATGCAGTAAGCCTTTCTACTACAAAAGATATAGTCACATTTATTTTCTCGAAGTGACAATTGTTCACCTGAGATTTTCAGTTAGATCCAATTTGCGGTAAGTGGTTCGAGTACTATTCCTACATAAATAAATTTTTAAAAATCATCTCTGTGTACTAGAAGTCTATTGTCTCATTATGGGATCTCACAACAGCTCTCACATGCTTTTGAAAACCTGCTCCCAAAACAGCCAGAGACAACTCTTCCGAAACACAGGAAGTCAAGGCAGCAAATCATATCTTTCTTTTCAATTAAAATACACAAGAACTAATTCAGAGGACAATGTTGTTGACAACAAAGTGTATCTAACAGCTTAAAGCAAAATGAGATCCTCCCCCATTCTGAAGGATTTATATTAACATGAAGCTGTTGTCATCTTGTGACATAAACCAAACATACACTGGATTTGTTTCAGCATTTATGTTCTCAAAATAAAGTGCAACTGCGAGAAATATCAAGAAGTGTTCTTACTTCAAGCAAAATAGTAAGAGCCCACTACTTATTTAGCTATTTTAAAAAAGAACAAGTTAATGTACGTAACAATACAGAAAAATATAAGGCCCCAGTGCAGAGAAGAGGCCCGCAGGCAGGCCGCCACTGGCTGCAAGCCGCTAAATGGCCAAAAAAGGGCTAAATGGCCAAAAAAAGCCTGAGCAGGAGGCAGGTAAGGGTGGAGAACCTGATGGGTGGCTGGATTGTATCTCATGAGCAGGACGTGGCCCAAGGGATGCCTTTTCCCCAGCCGTTGTAAATCCTGGCTTGCTGACCGAACAGGCCTAAGCTCTTCAAGTTGAACTCTACAAGCAAAACCAGCCTGAAGCCAATTCTCTTTCCTAACAGAGCTGTGAGAACAGTGAGGTAGAAAACGTTTGATTTATGAAGGCATTCAAAGGAGTCCTTCAGTAATGTGTATCAGCACTACTGCTCAGATTTATCCTCCTGAATAATTTCCAGAGGCCAGCAAATCACCTGCATTTCATTTCAATAGGGAAAGGTCAAGGAAGAAAAAGCAGAAAAGAAAGAAGTATAAAAAGATGGCCAAAAAGCAGAGTTCTCCTTCAATCTCAATTCTACCTCCAGTATGCAAAGTCTCACCCTTTCCTTCAGGCTGGCCCTCATGTTAATCAGATCCCTGTTCGAGCTGATTCACCTGGCACAACACCGGCTCATACACACATACAGCTGACAGGTTGTGGAAACAGCTCATGATGTCCAAAACCCATCACAGCAAACCACAAAAAAAGAAACGGATTAGGAGTATGTGGTAAAAATCAGAGGAAGCAGGAAGAAAAATAAAGAAGTGAAACACAGCTTGTGGTAGTGAATAAATTGTCAGCTTACCAAAACTCACTATAACAATGCCGTCTCTCACTAAAAATCTGAATCTCCAAAGGCATCATTTTCCCTCTTTCCTTCCTTTTCCTCCTACTTCATCACGTAACCAGTCACAGGGTACTTTCCCTCAACCAGAAATCATTAGGCTAGTTAGATTAAAATCCAGTAGTACAAGGTAAGACTAACAGTAAAATATGAAAACTTCAGTGCTCTCAGGTGTAATAATCAAATGAGATGGCTCTAACATATATTCTTTAATAACACATAAATAACACTACAAAACTATAAGCTATCCACTGGATAACTCTAAGAACGAAACTAATGATCACCAGTTCTTTCTTTATTCATAAAGATATAAAGAAAACCATATCATCCGCTATTATACAGCCATTAATAGAGATATGCGAAACCTTTTCAGAGTACTTCAAGTCAGGTTAGAAAAAACACCTGGGAAGCAAGCAGGAACACAGAGCTCACTATCTCCGTAATACAGAAATTTATGCTTAGACTTCCATTAGCAATTGAAGCACAAGCATGATAAACTCCTGTTTTTTGAATTAAAATTGGAGTATCAATTGTTTCTGTTCACTTCTCATGATTAAAGATATTTCAAGGCACAGCAACACACATGGGAGTCCAAGTTTTTGACAGATGGGGAGAATAGTACTGTAGTATAAAACAAGCTGAGGAACTCTTCAGCCTTCACTGGCATCCACCTAAAGCATGGTCATCATTCTGAAGTATAATGCCTAGCGTAAGACTTAGGTGTTTCTTATCATCTGTAGGCTTTCAGCATTTGTGTAAATCATACTTCCAGCATGGCTTAAGACACCATATAATGCTAGGGCAACCCATAGTAAGCTTTTGTTAAAAACTACTGTGGATTCACAAGCAGGATGAAGCTGAAGGAACCTACAGCCTCGAATTTGGTTCTTATCACTACTAATCATCTACAAAACTCAGAGAAAATTCCAGACCAAAAAAAAATGTTGAGTTCCCTATTCTAAAAACTGAATGCAGATGAGACACAGCTTCCAAAAATGCAAACTTCAACCAGCTAAGAGAACCATTATCAGGTTTGATTTGAAGCAAGTGAAGGATGAAAGAATACACAAGAACTCACACTAATGAAGCAGTTATCCATGCATCACGAATCTTTAGCAACCTTTGTGCAATGTCTCCATAGCTTTTTGAAGCAGAGAAACACGATTAGGAGAATTTAAAAAAAAAAAAAAAAAAAAAACCAAAAAACAAATGTTAAAAACAACAACAAAAAAAAGGCCAGGTTAACCATCTCAGTTTGGAAGTCACATAAAAAAGTAGCAAGAAAGGCTTCTAAATAAACAAACAATGATTTCAGAAGATACAGATACATCTCAGAATAGAAAAAAAAAAGTGACAGATTGTGCACTGCTCAGCTTTCAAAAGATGTTGGTTATGACCATTCTACATAGTTTTTAACAAGGGGATGGGAACGTAGGTGAGAACAGGGAAGAGACTAATTTTTAGAAACATTAACTATTCTTAAGGTATTAATGGACCTTACTCAACTTATCTCCAGTCCTTTGGGATTACCTTCAAAAATTCATGGAAGACAAATTGTGGCAAAACCAGAAGAAATATTATACATATATTATATGTATATATATGTCAAGCCACAACTCAACTTGGAAAAGACTACTGTGACCCATGCCCATTCAAATGTTTCATTAACAATTTGGATGGAATAAGAGATGGGAAACTTATAAAGCTTGCAGATGAGAGCACACCAGTAATGGTGGCAAACTCTTTGAAAGAGAACTTCAGACATCAGTCATCCTGATTACTTGATGAAATGATCTGAAATAGATGAAATTCAATAAAAAAAAGTAAATCTGTACATTTTGAACAAAAAAAAAAAAAGGCAGAAATATAACATGGCATACAACTGGCTAGACAACAGAATCCCTAGCAGAACCCTTAACAGAAGCGACACAGATAAGGCACAAGGAATTACACTGCTTGTCGCGGCATGGTTACTCACAGGAAGACAGGTTTGAACAACTCATCCATCCAAGGACAGACTCAACTATACCTAATCCATCAGGCATTGTATTGGTAATATTAATTTAATAAGTAAACTTTCTCATTTGGAAGCTTGGGAAATAGATTAGGCAGATAAAATCTACCATGTACAACCCTGACATTCCAGTTCCTGCCTCTGTTCTAGATGTTAGATTATATAATTTTAAGGCGTAATCATATTTTTCCTATTATTTTAATTGACTGTGTTCAGAATTAAACATTATGCTACACAGCAAAGTGCATGATACCATTCCAAGAGCTGCAATAGGTATTTCATCAGTTGCCTTTAAACAGCCTTTTAAGATCCTTTCTGTGTACATTTTACTTGCAAACATACAAAGCTACACAACAAACTTCAGATCTATTTGGATTAGCAACTAATTCTTCCCCAAATTATTTACTTTCTCTTTACTATGCTTCAGAATTGTTTCTTTGTACCTACAAAGAGAAGCTCTAAAGAATAGATTAAACTCTATGAAGTGAATTCTCTCCTACTGCCACGACTGCAGTAGCCTTCCCACATTGGACCCTTTACATAATTGTACCTTTACATCGTTATCAGCTTTGTTTCTACAATTATGAGGACTAAATCTGTAGATCTTGCCCACACAGGGAAGGTTAACCAACTACATGCCCCTAAACCCAACATACAACTCTCACTTTTCAACGGTAACTTTTCCCTTCCATTGTGGCTTACAGCATTTTGGAAAAATGTTGACGCTAAACTAGTAAACAACTCTTGCGCAGATGAAGTAGGCATTGGGAATTTATATTTAATTAACCAGTAATTTTTTTCTGTGCTTGCAAGGGTTTAGTGAGAATCCCAGTACAGTACTGATGTACTTGTATTCCATATTTCTGGAGCAGACTAAAGGCAGTGCATTTGATTCTCTGAAGCAACAGAGATCTTTAACAGCAGCCTGAGTAAAAAGCATCCCGTCTTTCCCAAAACTCAATCATAATAAATAAATAAATAAATAAACTGGTTCAAATGGCCTACCTGTCAACAGAAGTAAGTTTACTTTCTGTAAAGCCTGACAAATTCCAAAAATTCAAAAACGGACTGCACAGCCACCATATGGATATTTGCCTCCCTCTATTAGAGCTGCAACAAAGTATTTGCTATGCTACATAAAAAATACTGAATATTCAAGTTCTTTCTAAATTAAACAAGCTAAAAGTATAGAAAATAGTTTTCAGAATACAAACCATGCTCAAAGTAAAATAATGGAAAGCTTGCAAGGGTTAAAACTCATCACTGTAGGTAAAAACATTTCAGACATTTGTTAAATTTAATAAAGTCAAGACTATATATTCCAACTGAGACCCCAGCACAATCCCTGTGGTGACTAATCAGTGCTTCCCCTGACTTAGCTACGGTCACATACAAGGCCAGTGTTTAGGTCACTGCACTCTTGTTTCAACGCCACACAGTGAGATCCTGTGGGAAGAGAGAAGATTCTGTTTTTTCATGTAGACTGAGAAATGACACGGTTCCTGGAGAACATCTAAGAACTCTGCACAACTAATTCACAAGTTAAAATTGCAGCATGCAGCAAACCATGAGTCATTTGGGTTTATAAACTGCAGTTTATCCAAAGCTCAAATCACGTCCCCCGGATCTAAACCAGGATTCTTTACAAAGGTGTTCTCCTTCCCATCTCACCAGCATGCCCCAGTACCGTACAAGCTCACCGCAACATTTCAACAACCAACAGGCTTGGCAAGGACAGCTTGAACAGCAGTGCCTGTGGCACTCTTAGCAACTTTATCAACGTAACCCCTCTGGATTGGCCATGAAATGTTAGAACACGGATCCTGGGGGAAGAAAACAAACAAACAAACAAACACACTCCAGAACAGTTTGCTTTTCAGGGAAATTAGCCAACACAATAGTTTGCTCTGTTCCGCAGAGTCATGGAAACCACCATCTAACCTCACAGATGAGAATCTTAAACTAAGGAAGTGACAGCAAGGCCAAAGATGCTCTGAGACACTTGCATGTAGATTTTTTTTTTTACAGCTATACTATTACGATCCATACCTTAGGAGCCTAATTGTCCTCACTTTCTCTGCAGACTGAGAGGGGGTCAATCTCAGGAGGAAAACCCTATTAGTAACACCTCAAAGCACAGTGCAGCAACCCAGCTGGACTGATCTAACAACACACAGTCACCAGCAGCTGCAGTTCCAGTCCCTCTTTTGCTCTGGAGCTCACTTTTGGCGTCCGTTTTGGAGTTCATCACATCCTTAACTGATCCAATGTAGCCCAAAAACTCTTTTCCTTGCACCCCAGCAAATGTAACCTCTCCCACGACAGGTCTGAGCAGCACCCTGTTCCAGAGCAGGACAAGCTGGCTGGCAAGGGGAAGGTGGCTGGCCTAGGAAGGAAGGAGCCAGTACATTTGCCCAAACACTCACTCTCCTTCAGCAGCAAGCTGCGACATCAAATCATGATGATCACCTAGAGCACATAGAATAAACTCCCCAAAATATAAGCTTAATTCAAAATCCTCTCTGAACACTCATCAGCTGAAAGGTTTGTTGCAGCGTACTTGACTGTAGGCTGCATATTTAACATCTCTTCCCTTCATGAAACTTCAGGGAACAAAGCTGCAGAAATTAATTTTACTGGAAATAATGTTTACTTTAGTTTACTGTCATATATCTGAAGCATGCTGCATTGGTTTGTCACAGCTCATTCATCTTGTAATCACTCGGCATGACAGTGATGTTGCACAGCGCAATATATCTCGCGCTTAATGGTACAGGTAGACAAATGAAACAGTAAATTTCCTTTAGATTTTATCTGAGGCTTTTGCTATGAAATGCTCCTCAACTGCTCAATGCAACTGGATATCCATCTACTGTCAGTTCAGGTTAAATCGACACAAAATTAAATGGGAAATACTCCCAGAGTTTATTCCCTTGGCTCAGCTGTGGTGTGACAGCACGCAGCAGAGCATCAGGAGCCATCAGTCGCTGCAGGAGGACCACCTGAAACCAGCACATCCACTCCGTCCAAATGCGATCACAGTTGGCTCTGTCAGAGAAGCCAAATGCACAGACAATGCCAGAAAAAACATCTTTCAGAGATGCACTTAGCACTGCATTCTGACTGTACGTCCAGTATCACTTCCATTCCCCTCATCTGTCCCTTAATTCAAATTCTCACACAGAGGACCAAAGTGCAATCCCACAGACACAGCATACAGTCTCATTTCTTCTTTTACTTCCATTTACAGCCAGCAAGAAATGGCATGGATAGGGTCACAGAAGGACACAGTCTTGGTATATCCAAGGCCCTACACAAAGTATTAAAACTGAGAAAGGAGCATGGTCAACTGCTACCTTAATGTAATGTCGTGATAGACACCAGCAATCTGACTGCAGGCTATGACGTCTCATTAACAGACCCTACTAACTACACAACTAGTCCTCTGACATTCTGCATAGCTGCTTACTTACGGCAGATACCCTTGCCATGCTTCTAAGAAATTTCAATTGATTATCAGCCCTGTTAGGCCTGTGCACATGGCTAACGGAATCAAACCTTTTTTTTCTACTGCAGGTCTACTATTGACAAAAATTCACCTGCTGCTTATCCAGCAAACAGGACAGAAATTATTTGCCATTACCCATTCTATGGAGTGTCTATGTTTACATCCGACTGAACTGTTTAAAATTATGGACAGAGAGCTAACAGCATGTCACTTCAGAGCTTTGCTGAGCATCTATCTGCGCCTCTCCACTATGACTCAGAGCTTATACCAGGCATCCCTGCCAGGGTTGAAGGGGTGCATTCTACCTAGCAACGTACGGATCGTACTTTTGGTACTCTGTATGTATTTTCTTTGCCAGTAAAGCCTGCAGGACTTTGTACTTTGGCTATCATACTCTCATGACAACGTGTGTAGGCCATTTACAGTACATTTCTGACAGCCACAGAAGGTGACCCTTCAGCTTCCTTTCACTCTTCAGTAAAGCAGGAACCACTTCCTGGAACAGAGGGCATCAGAACAGAACAACTAAAATCTATCTTCCTCACTCTACTATAGATGCAGACGTACTTCATAGTACTCACATGGAATCTAAAGCCTTACTTGCATTACAAGCTGCCTCTCTCTCCAGTGCCTATCACCCTGGCTCTGAGCAGATAAGCAATGTGCCCTGGGGGTCTCTGAGAATTGCACAGGCATAACCAAGAGTCCAGCCATCACTCGTGTACTCTACGGGCTGGGGGTGGCAGTTAGGACTGCCCTGGAAAATCCAAGAGCAGTTTGATGTTTTAATTAAAACCCCTGCCTGAATGGGAGTAGCTGCTGTTTCACATCTTCAAAGCAATAAACGGACCTGCAACTTTTCTGTAATCACTGTTGTAATCAAATTGCATCTGAACTGACTTCAGTATGTTCAGTGCTAAAGGAACTGAACCAAGAACACGTAAACGTGCAGTCAGTCACATACCCAGTTCTCATCGTAAATGCTGAATTATTCCTTGCGATTTATTCACTCTTATGCCTGTTCCCCTTACTCCCACTACAACAACTACAGCTTCATCAATGTTCTCTGGAATTTACTGTAATGGGCTGCATTTCACTTTTAATTGAGACCTGACCAGCAAGCACAGAAGTCTAAATGTTGTCCATATGTCCAAGTCATTCTAGTTCTTCAAAAGACATTCACTTCTAGAAGTTAAGGTTTAGATAGTAAACAACCATGAATAGTTACTTAAGCTATAAAACAAATTGAAATTATATGCTTGTATGTGTAATTTCAGCTGATAGGTGTTACCTTTGCTTCACACTTCGGTCCTAGAGCATCACCTGTACATCATGATACCTAAACCCACGCTAAAGTGATAGTAAGACAAAGATTTTGTGTGAAAAAGTCATCTTCAGAATGAAATTACTGGACAGAAAAAACACAAAAATGTAGGTGAGTTCCTCAGTCTTACTCCAATGAAATTCACAGTTTAGACTGAAACATAAATAGACCTGAAATAAACATTACAGCTGTTTTTTTGTGGACATGTTCTCTGCCTAGCACATTTCCCATATATTTAATAAAATCTAGCAAAGAATTTAAAGATTTTTCCACAAGATCCCTAAAACCATCCCACAGGTGACCCCATTTACTCTTGGGGATATAGAGAAGCATAATTTGGAGCAAACTAAAGGTAGCATTTGTGAAAATGACCCACTGTTAGACCCAAAATTGTACAAATTGTGTTTCAAGTTATTTACAGAAACACAGCTAAAAAGCAAGTCCTGTTAGTCCTACACCAAGCCACATATGAAGTCCTGTGAACACTGCATCTCACAACAAACTATTTTAGGAAATGAGCTTCCAGCTGATGAGAACAAAAATCTGATGAATTAGCACATGGCAGAAAGTTTTATTCCTGATTTGCCACTAACTAGGCTTGTGGTCCTGCTGCCTACCACTCAGCAGGTGTCCCCCTGCTTCCCTGGTCCTTCCTCTGCAGGCCTGCTCCAGGCTTCACAAGGTCTGCCGCACTGCAGGAGCTGTTACAGTTTAACCACTAGAAACAACATGAATTATATGCTCTAATTTGCCATAGGAAAGACTTCTGTGATGGTACTGAATTAAATCAGCTCACAATGGACCTGATAAGTACTTCAGCTGGTGCAAATTGCAGTAACCTCCTTACTTTGGTGCTGAGACTTCACTCTAGTTCTCCATCACCGCCTCTTCGGTTCCTATCCCTTCCCCTGAACCAGCCCTGAAGCTCGCTAGCCCTCTGCTGAACAAAGTTACCCATCTGGAACGGCAGAAAACCAGCCTGGTTTTCTCACTGCCAGTACACTATATTGACTGAAGGGGCCTGCCACAGCTGGCAGGACAGGACAGAAGGCCTTCCTCCTCACGGAGCCGCTACGTCAGCTCCCACGTTTGATGTTTTCACACTCATTTTTCACGCAAAAAAAAAGCCTGCAGCAGGATTTACACATTTAACAAGAAACGAGTCTTGAGGTCGGTCACTAATACTGACTCAATCCCCACAGAGGTGCGCTCTTCAGCCAGCAACGCCGTGTTCCTGCTCACATTTTCACTGTGGAAGGAGCTGCGGGGGCCACCTCCGGCACCAAGGAGCAACCCGTGCCGCCCCCACCTGCCTGCGCCCTGGCCCCACAGCTGACGGCGGGCTTCACTGAGGGGTTCGTGAGGGGGCAGCTCCGCACCCAGCAGCGCCGTGCCCCTTCCCGAGGGCCTTTACTGGGCTCCGCAAACGCAGGGAGAAGAACACCGCCACACACACACCGAGGCCCCTGCAGGCCCCCGCAGGCCCCGCGCCCCCGAGACGCGATCATGCCGGGCCCCCCCCCCCCCACGCGGGGCCTCACCTGATGGCGGGGCCGGGCGCGCGCGGGGGCAGCAGGGGCCGGAGGCGCGCGCACAGCGCCCGCAGGCGCCCGGCGGAGCTGAGCAGCGCGGCCATGGCCCGCCGCGCGCCGGAGGAGCACGTGAGCTGGGGGACAGCCGCTGCGCATGCGCGACGGCAGGCAGCCGGCGCTCTGGACCTGCGTGACGGGGGCGGGGGAGAAACCATTTCCTGCCGCGGGGGGGAGGCGCTGAGCGCGCTGTTGGAGGAGCCCTACATAAGCACGGCCCCTCTTTCTGTTCTCCCCTCTCTCCGCGGCGCTGGTGGGAGGGGGCCCCTCACCTCGCCCGGCAGGAGGAAGTCACGTGGGGGTGGGGGGGCGCAGCGGCCGGGGGTCACCTCTCGCACGTGCGCGCTCCTGCGGGAGGGCCGTTAGCAGCCGTTAGCGGGCGCGCGCACGTCGGTTAGTCAGTCGGGGAGGGCGGCCCCGCGCGGGGCGCTGACCGCGTGTGGGTGAGGGAGCGAAGCAGAGGAAGGAGCCTTTGAGGTGTCGTCTCCTGCTTTCCTCAGGGGGAAAAAAAAAGGGGGGGATGAGGGGCAGAGGGAAGGACCTTCATTAAAGTTTTTTTAACTGTAGTTCTGTGCCTGAGCTTGTTTACTTTAAGAAGGTGCCATCTGCATTGATATTTTAGCACACACGTTAGAGCTGGTTCCTAAAACAATTATAAAACACAGAATTAGATGGATAATAATAAGTGCATCTTTTCACACACACAGTTATTTTTGCCACAGATTGCAAACAGTTATGGCAGGAGCAGATTGTCTGTCAGAACATTGATTTTTATAAAGTCAACTACACTTGGTGTAATTAATCATCTGCTTTCTATTACACTTGTTAAGAGGTGTAAAAGTCTCCTCATCAAGAGGCAAAGGGCACAGTTTTTCTAAGTTACAAAAACCTGCCTCTGCTATTCATAAACAAGCCCTAGATTGTCAGCACTTACCACAGTCAAGCCTTAAGGCATGAATTAAAGCTAAAGCTAGTAAGATGATATTTGTGATATTAGTAATTACGATGTCTTCTGCAATATCAGTGTTATTTCACAGAATAGAGTTCAGTCTTAATAAGGAAGACGCAAATGGATCTTTTAACCCAAGTACAAACCTGGTAGCATACATACATGCTAATTCTTAGGTTAACTTCTGGATGTGCTCGCCAAACTTGGTCATGGATTTAAGAGTAGAGCCCCATTGTGTTGGGAGCTTGCTATGAGGACTGTACATGGATGTCAACGCTGTTTCCAATAAGGACAGGAAAAGATGGAGCAAGTGGTGTGGTTAGAAGAGTAAAGGAAAACCATGAGAAGACATTGATTAGCATAATAAATAGTAGGTTCTTGCAGAGACTTCACTGCTACTGAATCAATAAAGAACAGCTTTAAGAAACGTTTTGAAGGAGAACAAGGGGGCAGATTGTGACAAGGATTCCCTCCAGAGGACAGAATGTAAAGGTGTTTGTTTGAGAATCCAATAAATGGGTAATAGGATCTGAAATGACAGGCTGCTCCGAGAGCCTTTTCACTGCCAAGTGAGAGGTCGTAGATGTGACCGCACTGCAGAAGTTGGGACAGCTGCTTGGTGTGAAAAGGAAAGGAGGTCCTGAGGAATTCATTGAAAATGTGGCGTACCTTGGTTAATCAAAGACTTAATACATTGTAAAACTTAAGTGGATTTTTCAAAGCAAGAGTTACAATAATGTGCAATAGTTAAGAGTTCCTTTCTCACACTCTTCATACTTTTGAATAGAAGTCCATATGTACAAAATAGCTTTAAACAGTGGCTTATTCCACATGTGGCTTTAGAAAAATCTAAAAAAGACAAAGTTAAAAATATACTATAAATGCATCCCTGGAATCTGAGCACTAAAAACTTGTGGAATGAATGGCTCAAGCTTTGTCAAAATGCCTTTGAAATGATGGAAGAAACATAAGAGGACATGCAATAACTCTAAAGTGTTTGCATAACTGTAACATCAAGTGACGAGAATCAGCATCGGCCTAGGACTGTTCATTGCCTTTAAGCAGTTTGGACGTGGCCGCTGCGTGTCAGAGGGTAAAAAGATATCAAGGACCATTGCTGAATGTCTTTATTGCATATTAAGAGGATTATGAGATGTTGACCTAAATGAAACATGGTCTCCATTTGCAAGCTGTGCGACAGGGTCTGGGTTATTTCCATATTTCTCTCCAGGACCTGGAGGTGTCCTCCACTAGTCTGAGCTGTCTGGCAGAGTAGTTGAATTCCCGTGGAACGACCGGGTTCACATGGGCACAAAACGTGGTGGTGTCAGCAGTGGGGAACGTCCTGATAATTTTGCCTGTCCTCTCTCACGCCCTAACCTTATGGGGCCAGCTTCCAGAGGCAGCTCCATGCGGGCGACACCAGTGGAGTCCCACCACGGTCACAGCTCAGTGTGGCGCGTGGCCTCTGCTGTGCGGCGGGATGAGGCACTAGAGTTTCGAACACACCTGTGATGGCTTTGTTCATCGTGGGAAATGGACTAGCAGTAAGGTTTGCCGTGGAGGGATTCATTTGGGATTTACCTGAATGAGGGAAGGGAGAAGGTAGGTCACAGAATTTGAGAAGATGATGAGACGTATATGTTTATATTTTTAGTATCAATAGAGGTTTTATTTCTCATGTCTGCGTAAGTATAAGCTTAGATTTTAGGCAATGCATGAAAATCCTGGCTTGAAGAACATGCAGTCTTAATACATCTTGGGGAACATGATGAAGAAATCAGAAAGTGACATTCCCCTATGTCTTATTCTCCAAAACTGACCAAATGTGTTGATTTAAGCCTCCTGCCTAATCTCAGTCATGCAATTCAGGCTGAAACAATAGGTTCTCTGAAAGAGATCGCCTTTACGGCAGTGAGAGGCAGAAGGATAATGATGAATGTGGTTCTCTGTGGTTCTCAGCGTGCTTATATCTATATACATATAGGTATGTGTATGTACAGATGCTCTTCTGCGCAAGCAAAGAAAACCTTAGTCTGAATTCACGCTTGCTGAGGTTTTTGTATGCTTTTAATGCCTTGTTTCCACTTTGGTCTGAGAGGAGAAATTGGGATCAACTTTAAAGTGCTCTCAGGAATGCTACTGCAAAACCACACATTTTTCTGTCCAATCTTTTGATATTTCTCTTACCTTGTGAAAGCACATTTTTCAGTGTCATTTGCAGAATACTTACAACATAACCTAAGCATGTCCAAAGAATTCAGAGAAAAAATAATCTATGATTATTTTTAAACAAATTTGTGACTTTTTAGAGTTTGAGTTGCTTTAGTGCCTTAGTGCTAGCAATATTTTCCAACATCCTGCAAAGCCTTCAGATTTTTTTTTTTCTTTCTTTCAGGTCTTGTAATTTGGCCAGTGTTGCCTAGTGTATATTGCAAAGCAGGTGCTCAATGAAAAATCTCTGGCTGCAAATAGTATTGAAGTCAACATGTTTTCAGAATCAGTCAGGCTTTATTTTGAGAAGATGACAATGAAGAAGCTCAAGAGCTATTGAAGTGAGATGGAAGTGGTAGTGGAAGTAAATGTGTTCAGAAGGGAAGTAGAGAAGGGCAGCACCAGAATAGTTGATTTAAGGTAAAAGGAAGAGATGGCAAGAAAGGATGAATATGTGAGATGAGAGTAGCTAAACAACTGTTATGGGTGCTAACTATGGATGGAAAAAGAATTGCTGTTTCACCTCCCAGAAACAAGGTGAAAGGAAGAACAGCTCACTTTTGAGAAAATAGTGGGAAGATCCATGCTTTTATTTCATGGACATTTAAGTTTTATTGCTAGGATGCCTGGGGCTGTTGGTCTCTCAAGTATCAACTGCTACCCCTCACACATACACACAAAAAAAGCTGTCCTCATCCATGCTGTAAGTGTGCTTAAGTTTAAGCCAGTTTGGGGTTTTAAGGAAACCTGAGTGCATAGCTCTGACAATACAGCAGAATGTTTTGCTTTGTTCTGGGTTTGGCAGAGTGGCAAAATCAAGCTGATGTACTGGGGCAGGAATTAGGTAGCAAGGAAAAAATCAAAGCACCAAGTCTTAGAAAATGTAGGCTAATATCTAAGTTTCATGTTGAAATGGCAAATAAGGCAAGCCTGGGAAGTGGAGAGAGATGGATACTAGGCAATTTTGAATGGCAAATTGCTGTTCAAGGGTCCTGTTGATTTGCCTATAAAGCATGCTTGGCTTTCATGTAAACCAGTTCCTTCCCAGTGGTGAGTTAATCCCTAACAAAGGAGCTAAATTCCCTGCTTATCATATATACGTGTTAGTTAAAATGTTTCTGCAGGCAAAAGTCCTTTTTATGTTTTTTCTGTTACTTGATCACACCCCAGATCTTCAATGTTGTTCTCAGGACTTAGAGCTCTGCTGCACTGTAAAATAATTATGTCCAAATGCAAAAGAATTTAGCTCCCTCTTCTCAGCTCTGTTAGTTTTGCAAGGTTAGTAGAAATTTTAATAAGTAGTAGAGCCTTTATCTTTGTAACCAAGTCAGCAGATCTTATCCTGGCTATCTATGGGGAGTAGATCTGATGAGTAAGAAGGTGCTTTTTTTGTACAGTTAGTTTTCAAAGGATCACAATTTGAAAATGGTTATGACATAACTGGGTCACATCTGAAATTTTTCTATAAGCTGCATAAAATGATAAGTTGAGGTAGCTGCTTTTGTCAGAAGGTATATTTAGAGCTGCAGTGAATCATAGTTGAGGGATTTGCATATTGTACTGTTACTGAAGACTGCAAAACAGTCATAAATCTGTATGTGATTAGTAGCCCTTCAGCGTTTAATCTGTTGCATTTAAATAAAAACAAAGTGAGAATTAAGATGTAGATGCATGTGCATCACATTGTGATTCTTCTTTCACTGCCGTTGTTTTACATGTTTAACTGTGGGCATGCTGTACTGAAAGAATATCATATGCCAGAGTTTGGCTATTTTGAGGGCTGGAGGGGAGAAAGTGGTAAGACAGGCTTTAGGTAAAACTAATAGGTAGAGTAACAGGTAAAACTATTTCAGCTGCCTGTAGCTCCAGTAAGTAAGTCAAATCATTTTCGGATTCTGATGCATGCTTCATGTTTTGGTTAGAAACGAGTGGTTAGAGATCATGGAGATTGCTAGCTGGACTGGGAAATAGAGTAAAATATGATTCATAAACTTGCAGCATTAATTTTAGAGAAGAATCCTTACACTGTTGTGTATCAGTGGGCACACCGGCAGATTCTTTCTGCCAAGTCTCCTCCTATCCCAAACAATTACAAATTTTTAGAGTTCTCGATGGAAGACAGATCTAGTGAGAGCATCTAAAATCTAGACTCCTGCTTTGGTTAGAATTATTTGAGATTTTCTTACAGATACTCTGATTTACCTTAATGGTTACTGAATTTTTATTTATTTATTTATTTTTAGAAATTGGACAACTATTCATGTGTGATGTAAAAAGAGTAATTTAAAGGCCACTTAGAGTCTGCAAAAACTAACCCACAAACATTCAAAATAACTGTTAAATCCCTCGGTGTAAGCCTACACCAAGGTGTATATGTACACCTCATGTATGTCTACCTCACGGATATATATGCTAGAAACAGATGCAGCACAGATGCTGCTATACATCTATCTACACAGCTCGCGTGTCTAAAAAACACTTAATTTAGTTTCAGTCAGGTCATTCAAGTATGGGTGTCAAAAGTGGTAGCTGGATTATTACCTTTATAAACGGTAACCAAATTAGCTTTCATTGCGGTAAGAGCTACCTACCATCTTTTGGTCCTGTTTCGCGTCCCTTGGACTGAGGCAACAAACTGAGAAATACCAGGAGAGGTGTAAATAAGCATCTGGAAGGGCAGAGCACAAGAATCTTAAAGCAGATCAGCCACTGATTAAAAAAGTTTTGAATTCTTTTCATAGCTTATCTGCTTTGAGGTATTTTTCTTCTCTAGCTAATTTTTCCATCATCCTTGCTAGGCATTTCTACCCCACCTATAAACTAAAATGACAAATTAAATGTTGGCACGGCAGTGCTCTACCTGAGGGATAATGTTTCCAATTGTAAAGGCAGGGCAGAAGCTATTTTACTTTATTACTTTTTCTTTCAAAGCTCAAGTACTGGTTGTATTACAAGAAAAAATTATAACTCAAGTCAATTATGTAGAAAATTTCTACAAATTGGACGACTTGCTAGACATTCTCTGCAAATAGGAGGATTTTTGATAGATTAAATTGGAGGAAATTTGTATTGTTCCCCTAACTTTGTGTTTAAAAGCTTTTTCTCCTTTATTCCAGAACTGCTGAGTTTAAAACATATATTTTTTTAACATAAGTAGGGGTAAGTGGTGGCTTTTTCCTTGTTACTCTAGCTCCTTGCATGAGTTTTTATTTACTTTCTTGTTGCATCATGAAAAAAATCTGTTTAGAGAGAGATTTATTCTTTTCTCCAGAAGTGCACATCTATGATAAAACATCTTTCTATCCAGAACTGTGTGTACACCGTGTGTTAGGGACAAAATATCAGCTCAAGTGAAAAATTTCAGTTAATGAAGGTGAAATCCAAGTGTGAATTCAGCTTGAATTCTCTTTGTCATTCTGAATATCTTTCCTAACTGCTTAGGTTTGGTATTATTCAAACATTATTATGTTTATCATAAAATATTGCAGACTCTGTCAAACAGAATGTTTTCATAAGTGTCAGTTAGGGTGACTGGAGTGGGTATCATTCAACTGGAGAGAATAACCTGTTTCAGCAACAAGGGTTGTGTTGCTGATATTTTCCCAGTGCTGCAATGTGTGAAGGCTGAAAAGTTCGAGTATTTCCCATAGGGCAGATACTGTCTGGATAAATCAAGATAAAATAGCAGTCAAATATATTGGGCTATCCAATGTACATCACAAGTTGTCCCTGCAAAGGAGAAAAAAAAAAAATGGAAAAAAATCCTTTTATTTTCCCTAATTTGTCTAATAAACCACTTTAAATACTTGATTTCTTGTGGCATAAAATTATTTTTGTACTTCTGTAGGCTTGTGTGGCTAATCAAAAACATGCAAAAGAGGTGGTATTTTTAGCAGTGTGGAAAGAATTATTACAAATATGGTTTCGCTCTGCAAAATCCTCTGCTTATTGTTGGCAAATACATGTTCCAATGAAGGCATAAAATACTTTGTGATTATTTTACTGAGTCGGTGACTTGAACAAGAATTTCCTGCTTCACTAATCTGATTTTGCACACTGAATATTAGCCTTAAAATAAAATTTAGTAAAGAGCTTTGTCCTCATCTGTTTTGTTTCTTGATTACTGCTGTACATCAGAAAGTACCAGTAAAAGTTGCTTGTTTCCAGAGGGCAGAGTGTATTGCTTCTTTTGCAGTAATAATTTCTTCCCACATATTTCTAATATTTGAGCTGAATGAATGTTAGCAAGGAAAAAAAAAAGCAGTTCTTAAATGGTATCTTAAATGGTATCTTAAATGGCCTTGCATCCTCTTTGAGGGTTAGGCGCTGTGTAATCCTCAGTTATTCAGAACTTCTCTGTGGACACTACCTGGTGTAACACCTTACATTAGGCAGGTAGTCTGTAGTCGCCATTTGCAAAACAAAAAACCAACAAGAAAATTATATTTACTACTATCTAGTTAGCAACATAACTATCAGGTTTAAGCACAGATTCTCAAAAATATGTATGAGAAAGGAGGAATTCTGTTAGTAAAAGGTGGGTTTCTTCTGCAGTGCAGAAGATATAAAAGTATTTAATAACGTCACAGTTATAATTCATAACAAAGCTCAATGTGCCCATATATAAGAACAACAAAAACAAAAAAGCCCCACAGTGAAGAGGATACAAGGCCTGCTTTTTAGTGTTACCTATTTTTATGTATTCAGGCTGAAACAAATCATCCCTAAACTTTTTTAATGTACGTGTCTGGACTAATGATGTTGATTTTAAATGAAAATGTGAAAAGTTCCAGAGAATCGGGAGAATGATCTGTCGCGGTTGTAAGTGATGAGATGGGTGACTGGGGAAATGCAATGCAAGACAGCTATGTAGGCATGGAGCCTGAAGGAAGTAGCAGGTCAACGGATGGTTGACTTAATCTACAGAGAATTAAAAGCTGTGCATTAAGTGCAGTTAGTGTTAAGCAGCTTGATTTCACAGGAATTAGGCCTGGTCAAATGAATTTGGTATTGTTCTGACAAGACGACCAGTGCGGCTGATAAAGGTGACAACTGTGTTGGAACACTTCTGTGAGGCATTTGGCTTAGTGACACCAATTTAGAAACAGTTGCTACCCATCTGCAGTAAATTCAGGATGGTTGTCTGGCAGTGCACAGTGTGTTTGCTAGGAGGAGCTAGCAAAATAAATGATGATCTACTGAGAGGTTCCTCAGAGGCGGTTCTCAGCTTAGTACTTGAAACCTAAAGGTGAAGTCACTGACTGAATTATAAAAAAACATGGAGCCATAAGTTGCTCCAATGGCTCACTTTTACAAAAAGATTTGGGTCTTGTCAGCTGGTAGAGAGGGACAACAGCCATGCTATTTCAGTGTACATGGGTTCAGGTACATTGGAATGAGGAAGGGGTCTCTGGAAGCGGGCTGTCCCAAGATGCAGTTACCCCCTTGGGACCTGCCGTGAGCGGGGAGAAGACCCGAGGCAGGGAGCAGGCATTGCTGGTGCTGGGAGCCCGCCCGGGGTGCTGTGGCCAGCTGGCTCTGTGCGTGTTAGGACAAGGCCACACCACATCCAACCCCAGCACACTTTTTAGATTCTTTCACGCACTTCTTAATGAACACAAGCCTCCAGTTTTACTGGAGAAATTCAGAAATTCCCAGATGGGGGAAAGGCAAGGACAGAGCTGCAGTCAGGTAAATGTATAAAAGGTTGCAAGAATTTCAATAAACAGAATAAATAAGCTTCATAAAGTGGAAAGTGGTTGTTCTGTTTGAGACAATGGACTGTGTATCATAATGTGAGGCTATTGTGTGAACATAGTCTGAGGTAACTAGCGAGAAGGACATACTGAAATGTTTACCTGCATTTTGCCTGAGTCCTCACCCACACCATCCTTTTGTTCTGGCACAAGTGTTTACTTAGCTGCTTAACGAACCAGGTGGGTGTATCGGTCTGGGTTAGCTGTCAGCTAACTTTACACTGCACAGCCACACAAATGCTTGTGCCAATACAAGGTGATAAAAGGGAGTGGGCCTACGCAGAAATGGGAAGCAAAGTGGCTGATGGCAACTTGATGTCGTGTTTTAGCAATAACACTATCTTATCTTGGTTTAAAGTGCTCATGAAATTACAATTAAATATTAAATTCAATATTTCAAATGTGATCTAGCCAGATATGGGTCCTTATTTAAGTATAAATTCTCATTGAGCACTATTGGAATTAGTGCTAACACTGCTGGTTGTCTGACCCAAGTCAGGCCATGCAGAACTCCCTGGCTCTCAGCTAGGGAGCAGAAAGAGCTCTCTCCTGTTGGCTGTAACCCGGGTGCCTGTACTACTGGAATGAAAATTAATTTAAATATATAAAGCTTAAACTGAGAGGAAAAACCTATTTCTTACAAGAGTAAGGGGAACTCCACAGAGATTTTCATGTTTCACTTTTAGGCCACTGACTTGACAACTCCAGGTTTAACTGTACCTGTGGCTCATTGTTACCAAGATGTACATGAAGATAGAAATGTGCCCAAGCATTTGTGGGGCACAGACCCAGAAGTTCATTGAGCAAACACTTTTCACTTACCAACACTGAATTCATTTATGAATATTTGATACAGGAAAGACCATATGAAGTTCTTCTTTGTATTTTTTTTGCCCCCCCCTTTTTTTTTTTCTATTACTTTCTCACTTGACTTTGACATCACACATCACATTCTTTTTTTTTTCTTTTTTTTTTTTTTTTTGAGAATTCTCATTCTATTATGAGAAATACTATTACTTCAAATGTAATTTGGAAGTAAAAGAAAGTGGTTCTATTTTAATGCCTTTGTTTTGTCATAAGGCTTATAAAAGGCAATGTTGTGTTTAATTTTAGGGGTAGGAGTAGTTTCCGAAGGAAACTCTAAAACATGAGTTGGTAGGTATTTTTTTTCTTAAGAAGAAAATGTATTTTCAGTTAGGCAAGGTATAAATTACTTTCTCAGTAACTCAGGTTTAATGCAATCCATATAGCGCACATCTTATCCTGCCAGTTGTGTAGCTATCCATGGAATCTCTGATTGGCTTTCATTTCTAATGTAAACAAATAAAATGTGTATTTTTTTTTTCTCTTGCATATTAAAAAGATTCAAAAAAGAAGGAATTGCACTTTTTCCCAGTCCACTTGAAATTTCCTGGACTTGGTTTGTCATTACATTTATGCTGAGTATTAATTTGGCCTTTGTATTTTTCCTATCCTATACTTATTTTCCCACTGAAACTTTAATAATTTTTTATTCCAAGTGTTTGCTTGTAAGCCTTTTCCTAACATTTTCTATTCTCAGCATCTATTTTCCCTTCTTTCCTGTTACCTTTCTGTTTCTTTGAGTAGAGCTCTTTAAACATTTAGTTTCCAAAAATTTCCAATCTGCCATTACTACTAAGCTCTTAAAAGAATTCTCCGTCTAGAAATGTCTATGTAGGACATTGTTACTTCATCAAAATATTAAAATATTTTTCTAATTATGTGTCAATTTAAATTGTAAAGTTCCTGTAGAAATGCTTTTGTTTGGTGTTTTTCTTCCTTAAAAATATTTCAGCAAGAATGACGAGGGTGGTGAGTGTCAGTAAGATATGCCTTCAGACTGTTTAGGTTTGATTGCATTGCATTATAGAATGCTTCATTACTGGTTTAACCTCTCAAAGGTTTTCAGCTGCTGTTTTATTTAGCTATACCGACTACACTGCCTACAGCAACTCCAGGCAATGATTCCCCCAGTGGCATGCATGAGCTGCCCAGCTCTACTGCAAAAATACATTATGGCTGAATTTGCCCTCAGAGTTTGGAAAGATCTAAAGTCTTTGGAGACTAAAAATGTGTTTTTTCTTTGTTTTAGCTGGCAGTATGAGCCTCTGGCATTTTAAAGTGCAAGTCATTAGCGTCCACAAGGGTGATGTTAATATGTCTGTGTTTCAATCTCAGGACATTTTCCAGTTGCTTCTGCCACAACAATCTCTGCCATCTCAGTGCTTTTTAAGCCCCTTGTGTATTCAAGTAAGCTTTGCAATGCCAGTAAGAGTAACTGTAGACTTGGGCTGAAACCAGTTGCTACCTGATTTATTCTTTTTGCAGTGGTTGGCATCAAGTTTGGAAGTCATTCAGAGCAACTGGGAGGAGGTAAAAAATATAAAGAATAAGATGTAACATTGAAAAACATGAGGCATGATCAAAAGTAAAGCCAGATAATTTTATACAGTCTGATTTTGCTTCCACTATCTATTTTTTTATTTTTTTAACAGAGGAGCTATGGTTTATGCTTATATAAAGACTCAACTGCACATACAAAATTCTGGCGACAGTGATAACATGGCATCCAGAAATAAAAGTAAAACAAAGATCAGTTGAAGAAGCCCATAGAGCAGCCTGAGGGATGAGATGAAAACCCTAATTGATGAGGAGGGTGGAATCTGTCAGCAAAGGTAATGCCATGTGGGAAATGTAATAAGACTGCGTGGAGAGATCAAGGGCCGTTCACCCAGTGTGTAACAGCTGGCTGTAGATGTGCAGCATGTTTGGTCAATTGCTACTTGCTCTCACTGGTAGGAATGTCAGAAATATTCCCCCTTCCCTTTCTCAGTACTTTGCTGTATTCCCTCCAGTTCCAGCTCAGTCATAATCCTAGGTCCCACAACTAAGAAGTGTAATCTAATTGCAAGATAGAACAGAGAAAGAAAAGAGGTATGAATGTTAAGACAGCTGAGCAAAGCTAAAACCACAAATGTTTTGGCAAGTGTTGCTATTTTTAGGCATTTCATTTGATCTGAGGGAAAACTAGTATGGTGCCAAGTCAATAGCGCCTGGGGTTAGATCACAAGGTTTCACAGCCTTCATTGCCTATCTGCACTATATAAATGTGGAGAATCAGTGGAGAATGAGAAATCTGTTTTTTCTCTTAGTTTCCTTCTACTTTCTTATTGGTTTCCCCCTAAACTTCCTGAAATTAAGAACTCTGCAGAGGTCTCCCTTTCCGCTCCAAGCAGAGAGAGCCTGTACTTCTGCTGCCACTGTTAGAAACCAGACTTTCAGAAAGGAGACGAGCAATCTGCGGGCATGTTTACTTGCATATGTGTTCACATGTGCAGATTGTTATACCCAGCCTGGTTATGACTTACTCTAAGCACCTGAACAGAAAGGATAATCCTGGATCACATTGTAATTACTGCTGCCCGGTTGATTTGCTACTTTATAGAGCTGAATCTCATACTAAGTGTATGTGAAGAGTTCGAGCAGGTAGGGTGATCATGGTATATCAATTTAAAAAAATAATCCTGTTCATTCATTTTAGTTTTCATTAATTATTACATTTATGGATAGATGTAGGCTATACAGATGTTTCTAAACACAGATTTCTGGGTGTGTCACAAGTCCTTGTGTTCTCCAGCAACAAATTTTCCTTTGGATCACTAACTTTTATTCATAGTATTCTGAGCTCGTATATTCATTCTGGCCATTTCCTATTGGAAATGTCAGAGTAGCAGTGAGTGGGCCTGACCCAGGTAAGACCTTAATGAAGTTCATGTGTTTTCTTTGTGTATGTATTAGTTTATATTGCAGATTGGCCTAGAAGGAATGAAAAACTTACATATAAATCTCAAGCAACAACTGTTCTGGTAGTGTACAGAACTAGGCACATAAAAATTACAGGTTTAGATGTGGCAATGGAGAGGAAGTATAGCAAATATTCATAGAATTCATCAGTCATTCTGTTTTGGGCATTTTATTGAGTGCAGGGAACAAATGTGTATTTTGTACATATCTGTAGGGGCTCCATAAGTCTTTTTTCCTTGGCTCTATTAAATGTAGGTGTGCCATGGCTCAGGCTTATGCCCAGAAGGTATGACTGGCCATAGATAAGAATTTGTTACTGCTAGTCTTCCTGTAGGTTACATCACAGCATGGATGCAAAGGGCAAGACATCATGAACTGTTCCTTTGCAGAATCTCAGAATGGCCAAGGCTGGCAGGGACCTCTGAAGATCACCCAGTCCAACCCCCCTGCAGAGCAGGATCACCTAGAGCACGTTGTGCAGGATGGCATCCAGGCAGGTTTTGGGGATCTCCAGAGAAGGAGACTCCACAACCTCTCTGGGCAGCCTGTCCCAGTGCTCTGTCACCTCACAGTAAAGAAGTGCCCCCTCATATTCAGCCGGAACCTCCTCTCAACACCCTCCCCTCTGATATTTGTATACATTAGTGAGGTTTCTTTTCAGTCTTCTCTTTTCCAGGCTAAACAGGCCCAGCTCTCTCAGCCTGTCCTTGTATGGCAGGTGCTCCAGTCCTCCATCTTTGTAGCCCTCCTCTGGACTCACTCCAGTAGTTCTCTGTCCCTTAGAAGATCGTTGTCTGACAAATTAGAGCAGTGGTCAGCCAGCGCATGTGGGATGGCCCCATGGTGAAGGCAGACAGTGGCAGGAGGGGCTGGGGGCTTTGGAGCCTGGGCTCAGCAGTAGGGCTGCACTGAACTGGGTGGCAGCGTGGCAGGGGGTCCACCTCAGGGCAGCTGGTCCTGGTGTTGTGCCCAGAGGAGCTCAGAAGAGGTGAGGGTGAGCAGTGCAAGCGATGAGGAGCAGAACCCAGGCAATGGATGGTTCACTGTACCCTAAACGTCAGCGCTCGAAGAGAGGGGTTGGTTCTTACTCTGTGTGGGAGGAGGTCAGGCTGTCCTGTGGGAACTGCAGCAGCCAATTTATGTTCATTAGAATGAAAATTGAGAATTTTATGACCGAACTTCAAGTTGCAAAGTGAATGGAAGGGAGAGCTAAGCACTGAGTTGTGTTGACTTCCAGTCTCGTATATCAGAGCATATCTTGCCTCTTTTTATTTGATTTGAACATGACTGGAATGAGTGAGGGTCTTCTCATACTCTGAAGACTATGCTAAGACACTCTTTTTAATGTGTGATTTCAACAGGATCGAATAGTACTATACAAGTACCAGAAATTAAAAAAAAAAAAAAAAAAAAAGGTAATGGTCAGTGTCTTTGTCTGCATATTTCTCTTGCTGGAAGTTACACATCAAAAGCAAATACATGCTTGGAAAACTTTTAAAATATTTTACTGATAAGAAGAGGCAATGATGACTGTGAGCCCATGCTCATGTAACAGATGTCAGTATGACATAGATGTTGAGTACCTGTGTATCTTGACAGAGGCTGAGTGCATCTGGTGTATTTCAATTTATTATTGTTTATTTGAGGGGAAAAAAAACAACAACTAAGGACATTGTACTTTTTTAATGACTAATGGCCAAAGCAGTTCTATTTATAATGTTAAAAAAAAAAAAAAAATGACCAAAAAAACCTGTATTCCATTTTATGGGGAAAGAAATCAACATAGGTTGCTTGAGAATATTTATCTGAGAATAATCAGTATTCTTTTTATATAAATTCAACAGAAATTGTCTGAGAATAATAGCTACAAGAGGTCCTGTTTGCATATCTATCATTCATTCAGTTGGATGCTCTAAAAGCATTTTACAAACAATAATAAATTTAGCTTTACAGCAGTCTGTTGATGTGAATATTATCAACACTTTAAAAACAGGAAAACTGAGACATAGTGATATTAAAGCAAAATGCTTCAAGGGTAGCCACTGGCATTATCTGGGGATACTTCCATTTTCTTTCAGTGTTCAAGTACACTACATTATCAAACTCGTGAAAGTGCAAGGAAGAAGTTTTATGATGCCATTGTCACTTCTCTACTCTTTTTTCCTTGCAAAATGAGCGGCAGTCTAGGAGGATGTTCAGGATTTCAAAGAAAATCACTTCAGATTGTCTGGAAAGGGGCGTTATGACTATTATCAGATTTTTTTTTGCATAATATACCATATTAAATATTATGAGCCTTATGATTTGTAATGAAGTCCAGTCATATGTAAATATAACTTTTAAATGACTTTCTAAAACAGAAACACAAAATGGCCAAGATTGGCAGGGACCTCTGAAGATCACCCAGTCCAACCCCCCTGCTGAGCAGGATCACCTAGAGCACATTGCACAGGATGGCACCCAAGCAGGTTTTGAGCCTCTCCAGAGAAGGAGACTCCACAGCCTCTCTGGGCAACCTGTCCCAGTGCTCTGTCACCCTGACAGTAAAGAAGTGCTCCCTCATATTGAGCCGGAACCTCCCATGCTTCAGTTTGTGCCCAGTACCTCTTGTCCTGTCACTGGGCACAACTGAAAAGAGACCGTCTCCATCCTCTCGATACCCTCCTCTCAGATATTTATGTGCATTAATGAGGTTTCCCCTCAGTCTTCTCTTTTCCAGGCTAAACAGGCACAGCTCTCTCAGCCTATCCTCGTACAATATGTTCTCCAGTCTTCTCATCATCTTTGTAGCCCTCCTCTGGACACACTCCAGTAGCTCCATGTCCCTCTTGAACTGGGGAGCCCAAAACTGGACACAACACTTCAGGTGTGGCCTCACCAGGGCTGTGTAGAGGGGCAGGATCACCTCCCTCAGCCTGCTGGCAACACTCTTCCAAATGCACCCCAGGATCCCATTGGCCTTCTTGGCCACAAGGGCACATTGCTGACTCACGGTCAGACTGCTGTCCACCAGGACTCCCAGGTCCCTCTCTGCAGAGCTGCTGTCCAGCAGGTCAGCCCCAAGCCTGTACTGGTGCTTGGGGTTATTCCTCCCTAGGTACAGGACCCTGCACTTGCTCTTGTTGAACTTCATGAGGTTCCTCTCAGCCCAACCCTCCAGCATGTCGAGGTCCCTCTGAATAGCAGCACAGTCCTCTGGGGTATCAGCCACTCCTCCCAACTTTGGGTCATCAGCAAACTTGCTGAGGGTGCACTCCATTCTGTTGTCAAGGTCATTGATGAGTAAGTTGAACACCACTGGACCTGGTACTGACCCCTGGGGGACACCACTAGCTACAGGGCTCCAACTAGATTCCTAACCACTGAGCACAACCCTCGGAGATCTGCCATCCAGCCAATTGCCAATCCACCTCACTGCCCACTCATCTAGGCTGCACTTCCTGAGCTTGTCTGTGAGGATGTTATGGGAGACAGTGTGAAAAGCCTTGCTGAAGTCAAGGTAGACCATATCCATCATTCTCCGCTGATCTACCCAGCTAGTCATCCTGTCATAGAAGGCTAACAAAAAACAACTGATGACATTTGATGTTTTAGTGATAAATACACTCTGGATTTTATAAACACACATTTCAGAAATTCCTTTCTATTATCTTAAAAGGACAAATTGATTTTTTTTAAATGTCAGTGACTCAGTGTCTACAGTAATGAAACTGTTGTATTCCAGTTTAGTGTTTATGAGCCTCAGTACTGTGGGTGCTCTGTGTGAGACCTTCAACAATTAGACTCCACCAGGGGATTGTCCATGCCTGCCTGCCTCCCTCCCTCACTCTCACTGCCTCTCAGTGATTTGTGTACGTATGGAGTGAGGTAGTAGGTACTATAACTGGAAGGGCTGGGTTTAGTACAGATCTCACACAGAATCACAGAATGGTTTGGGTTGGAAGGGACCTTAAAGATCATATAATTCCAACCCCCTTGTTGTGGGCAGGGACACCCTCCACTAGGCCAGGTTGCCCAAAGCCCCATCCAGCCTGGCCTTGAACACCTCTAGGGATGGGGCATCCACAGCTTCCCTGGGAAACCTGTACCTCACCACCAGGTCCGTCTTGTTCATAATAGGTTGTATGGTTTCCTGATTCTTGCCTGGATTAAAAAGGGTCAGGATCACTAGGGTGGTGAACAACATACATTTGTGCACTGCAAAGAAGTGGAATTTCAAGAATTAAAACTTGAGTATGAGTTTGTTGCAAAACTTCTCAGTATCACCTGCACTAGAAGTACATTTGCATCTTAACTCCATGTCTGCAGCATAAGGTGGCTGATGTTCCCTCTTTCAAATTCTTAATTTAATGCCATTAATATCACTGGTTGTCAAGTTCTACAGATGCTGAATGCTTTCGAAAATTCTCCCTGTGGTCCATTAATACAAGATTATTAATGTATTTACTTGTGTATTACCAGTACTTTGGGCTGAGGATATTTCTCAGATACTGGCCTAAATTGTTCCTTTGAGCACGCTGTTCTTGAAAGTGGTGTTATAGAGCTCCATACATGCCCCAGATTGAGTAAGAAAGAAAGAAACAATAATAATAAAAAGAAATGAAAGCATATACACTTCATTCCTCTCCAAAATATTTTCTTTGTGGGAGGGCTAAAATAAAGCTCATTAGTATTATAGTGTTTCCATTCCTGAAGCAATCACAATTTGTCCCGTCATAAATAGCACTGAGGACAGGACATCTGTCCAGGTCAAGGAAAAGGCACTGTAAGAGTCTGATCCTGCAGAGTGGTTGAACTCTCTCAAATGCAAAGGATCACTCATTTCCCTGTGACACCTCCAGAGAGCCATTAGCTTTGCAAAGCAGACATGAAGAGTTGTTACTTAATAAAATATACCTAAAACTATTGAAATGGAGCATTTGGAATATGGGACTGAATTCCAGGTAGGGTATCACCAGCTGTGTTGCACAATTATATTAATAGTGCTCTGACAGAAAAACCTCATCTGATACCAGCTTGGTATCAGATGCTTTTATCACGCTGGCATCAGATTGACATTGCCACTCCTCCTCTGATCACTTGTTACGCCAATCTTTACCCACCTGATGAATTTCAAACTCACAACAAAAAAAATATTAGTGTCCAGATGTGCAATCTTGCATTTGGTGATATAGCATTTCTTCCCAGATTCTTCCAGTCATTAGGTCTTTCTCCAAGATGTTCTGATTCTTTCTCTATCAGTGGACCTTTTAACTGGGCATTACCCACCCATCTCAGCAGTACACTTTTACTTCTCTGTTAAGGTCGCAGAACTTCTAATAAAGTTTTGTTTTCAAAAACATCCTGGAAGACGCACACTGATAAACTTGCTCTAAGTTGGAATGCTTATTTTCAACATTGTTTGCTGTTATATCCTCTTTGATCAGTTCCTAATCTACCATGTTTTTCTTTACTAATTTCATCTTCAGCTTTCCCAGGTAGCAATTCATCAATTTTTTTACTGGAAGCCAGGCAAAATTTTCTTCATTTTGTACAATCAGAAACCAGTCACTTACCTGAAAACAAAAACAAAACAAAACAAACAAACAAACAAAAAACCACCACCACCAACAACAAAAGCGTGAGATCAGGCAAGAATGATTGGCCAGTGATAAATTCCTGTTTTCTCCCAATTTCTCTTCTACTTATTGATGTATTTCCATTCATTTCCAGTTTCTTGAAGGTTTTTGAAAGTTAGTCCTTGTGTGCTATCACATTATTTATGTCTGATTAACAGATTTTATCCCGTTCTCAACCTGTGTGAGTTTCTTCCTGACTTGAAAGATTTTTATTCTTCAGTCCTCATTTAGACAAGATGTTCAGAGATTTAAGCTGTCTACTGGAATTTTTTTCTAGTTCAGCAAAACCAAAAATCTAGGTGATTGATAGCAACTAATATATATTATGTTTATTGCATTTCTCTATTTTTCTGCCTTTTACATGAGTTCTAATAAAGGACTCAAGGAAACCCAATTGGCAGTCACTTCCCTATACATTTTATCACATATCCCAATAGAGTGACATTTTTAGCATGCTTTTCCAAGTTGTTACATTAACAAATTTGCACTGATTTCTTTATCCTGTCATCTAAAGACCACCTTGTAGTAAGACAGTGAACTTTTACAGCATTCCATAGTTGATGCACTGTCTAATGTCACAAACGTCTGCTCAAATTACTTCACTAAGACTTGAGAAGAGTCTACGTTGTGCCTTCCATTTGAGCTTGATTTGACAGAATCAGTCCCTGTGCTAGCTCATGGCACTTATCAGTTAGTCAGCCTTCCTCAGGGAAGAGAATTTAGAGTGCACCATATTCAGTTTTCAAATCAAGCCCTGTCCCCTTAGGAAGTGATGTACTGCATTATTAAACAAGGTGCCATCAGCCGTAGCACCATGCTTAAACATTCAGTCAAATAAAAGACGACATCATTATGTTAACTCTTTTTTCTCCAGGATCATTTATCTTTTAGAGTTCTGTAATAAAATGTAAAGACAAAGAAGACTTTGCTACATCTTCCTTTTAATTTTTATTTTTTATTAATTTTCAAAATATGTGAACATGAGCAGGAAAAACTTTAATATTATAATGATTAAACTTAATGCTATATGAAGTGTTTTTTTCTAAATTAGGGATTCTGAAGCAGAGACTGATGCTTTGTTTATTTTGTCAGTTTTATTTGTAGTTCTCATACAGACTACTCATTTTGTGTGTTTTGATTTAACTGTCATAGCTGTACACAACCGAATTCTGATGACTGCTTTAACTTCAAATGTATCAAAGACAGAAAAGTTAGTTCTAGCTCGTATGTCTAAATGAGAGTAGAAATTGGTCATAAATTTTAAAGTCCTTTTACAAAATCTATTAACCTGCTATGCTACACCATCAGTGCAATTTGCAGTAAGATATAAGGAGATTGTTATCAAATTGCGCGCACAGCATCAAGAATCGTAGATCCTTTAATGTATTTTATGTCATTTCTATCAAACAGAAAATCAAACAGAAGGGAGACATGTTCTCTTTTGAAAGTGAATAGGTTCAAGATATATACTTCAAGGTTTGCATTTTAATCTCTGTGGGTCTTCTCCTTATATTCAAGTGAATTTTGTACATCTTTATTTATCTTGTCAGACCAGAAATTGTCGGGATTCTCAGAGAAAAGGAAAGATATCCTTTTTAAAGCTTCATGTTGATATAAATATGAAAATGGATTAAACTCTGCTTCCAATTTTCAAACATATGTACTTCAATGAATATTAAATGGTAGACCCATATCATCATCATGACTTATTTACTTTGTAGAGTTTTTATCAAAAAAGGACTGGAGTTTGCTGTGGAGCGTGAAACTTTGCTGTAATTGAGTTTAGAGTGGTAAAACCACTAAAGAGGCCATGGCCCCAGAGAGTTCCCTGAAACCCACCTGTCAGATGCTGTTACATCAATGATCCAACAAGCCGTGCCTTCCTCTTCCCGCTAAAGACTTCTGTGGCAAAAAAAAAAAAAAAAAAAAAAAAAAAAGATGAAAAAAAAATCGAAGTTCCTCCTAGAAAAAAAAATCTCTGCAACAGCTGCACCGTGTCAGCAGAAATAATGATCTGAAACTCAGCCTCCAAGGGATGCTAGTCAGGGTCCTAATTCTGTAAGGTGTCATTTCTTTCATTGCAGTACCATTAAGCATGAAAGTAATGGAGAGGACATGAAGTATTCTTTCACCAAAGTAAAACAAGTGAGGGAAAGGGTGCTTCAGGATATCGATGGGAAAAGGTGTCCTGAGTAACAGAACAGGATAGTCTTAAAATATGCATTTAGAAAAAGAGCAATTTAATTCTCAGTATTTTACTATCAAAATTACATGTTTTAACGTGCAGGTTTTGAACATGTTTTAAAATGAAAATTAAAATGTTAAGCAAGTTGGGTTCCATAATTTTCTTCAGTTTAAGAGCATTTTTTGTAGGTAGATTGAATGTCTCAGAGGACTGATACTAGACTGCTTCAGAATCAGTCCTTAGGTCAAGTGTTCTGCTTGCAGAACTCCATTTATTCCAATGGAGCTATATCTGTGCAGGCTCCGGTTATGAACTTATGGTGACTGTTGGTATTTAGTGAACTGTTCACTAGTCTGTTTTCTGTCCAGCAGACATCAAAATTGAAGTTGCCTGCTATATTTTAAGTACCTATACTAGCCCTTTTAACAGAGACGAGGAGCCAAATGACACAGGAAATAGCTTCTTTGTAAAAGTCATGGTGATTTCTGCAACCAAATAGTAAGGCAAGTAGGCAGGGCAGTTCCAAAATGGTGCATTCTTTCTATTTTTGGCATGAAAGGAGGTTTTCATCTTCAAACTGTCAAGTAAGTTCCTTCACTAAAGCTAACACCTTATCTTCAAAGACGGTTAAATGCCCCAGTCTTATTTAAGAGCTTACCTCCACTGAAATCACTACCATTCTGACATTGGATCAAAGTCTATAAAATAAAAGAGTCCAAATGTTTTCTTTTGAAAAGATGTAGCTGAACATAGTGAGTCACTTTTTCAAGAAAGGGAAAAAAGCTGCTTGGGTAGACTTGGATTTGTTTCAAAGATTGTCGCTGGCAGATGCATTGTTCTGAAAACTACTCCTGCCAGTTTTTATCTATTACACCTGTATTAATATTCAGTGCAAATGAGTCCTCAGTTTGGTCTTTGAATTACTACTGTGATCACTGGTAATGAAATTGAGAAAGGATATGATGGTTCTCCTATATCTTTACATCAAAGTCTGAAATAGTGCTTCCTACAGTTGTCCTGCTCTAACACGCTCCAAAAGTATTTGCTGTGAGGGACATGACAAATTGCTGTACATTGCCTGCTTGACCTTGCCATTCAGGCTCACTGCAAGCAGTAACTCTGAACTGGATCACTGCTGGGGAGAGCATGCACAGAAACTTCCAAGTCAGGGACTGATTTGGGTGCTCTGCATGTTCCTGAAGGACAGTCAGGCTGAGCATTGCTGCTAGGGTGGGTGCTCTCCTACCTACAGAGATATGTTTTCTTTAAATCCAGAGAAGATCACTGCAAATTCAGTGTTTCCTAATGTTTCCAGTTGCTTTCAGCTTCAGAGTCTTGGGTGATTAAGAACAACACTGAACTGAAGATAACAAGACTGATGTTCCCCACTGAAGATTTTTTTTTCCTTCTTTTTAATATTCTGTGCATTTTTATGACCAAGAAAAAGTTAATAAAATTGAAAAAAAGTGTGTTGAAAAGAAACACATTTTATCTTTTTAATTTGATAAAGAAGCATTTTTTTTCCTCCAAAGGATGCAGCTTAAATATCCACAAATATCACTTTATCTGTATTACAAATAGTTCTAATTTTAACATTTATGTGTCAAAAATATTTTACTCTGCTGCATTGGTATTTTTTGCTTCTTGAAGGGACACACCTCACACCAGTTTGTGAATACGTTGTTCTGCATGTAGTACCATGTTCTTTGGTGTAGTTTCATTTGTTCTTAAACCAGTTGAATGTGGGCAGCTGCTAAAAGGGGTGAACTTCCTTGAATGATGTGCTGCTCCTCCTGCCCCAGCACCTGATACAGTAATACAGCAGGGCTGCAGGATGTTGGGTTTTGTGGCTATCTGATCAATAACTTTTTTTTTTTTTTTTCCCAGTTAGTTTTCCATTGGATCGACTCACTGACCTGGCAAAATCTGATGTTGCAGGATCACTAGATCCGACATGAGGAAAGTGGTGAGCGTGCAGCACCACAGGAGAGCAATCCGAAAGACTTTTTTTTGGCAGCAGCCTGACTTACAGAGGATAAGATGTAACGTGAAATCACTTTGCAGTTAATAATAGTGCTGTTTTATCACGCTAAACAAACAGGGAAATGTGACTAAATGTCTCAAATTCCCCTCCTTTTTCTTTCCTTATCCTGCTTTCCCGTATGGGCCTGCATCAGCCTTCATTTTATCAATACATCAGGAAGATGAAAGATGCTTAAATAATTGTTTCCATAGGTTTTTACAGGCAGTCTTTTTAACATCTCTCTGACTGGTATTCAACTCCTTGCCTCCGACCCTACTCAGGCACAATTTCTGTCGTCTTTATTTGAGGTGCCCAAAATGGAACAACTAAAGAAACAATGACACCTTATCCCAAAGTATTTACTCTTTCTTATTTGTGGGCATGCATTAAATTTGAGGGATGATAAGCTGCGTTCACACTTGACCTTATTGTGCCATGAGAGGTTCTAGTGATTGTTTAGGGGGACTTTATGTTAAGAAGAGCTAGAAGTTTTTGGTCTTCAGTGATAAGAGAATATTTGTGCTAAGAGAACTTCCAGAATGAAAGGGGTGCGATGGGTTTTGGCTGTCAGCATCTCTACTGCTGCTGCTGTCTCATCAATGATTATGGAGTAGCTGACAAGAATCAAAAGAACAAAAAATAGCAGTCTGCATCTATTCAACTTTCATTACCCTTTTTTCTGTTGTGTGAAGGTGGTAATTGGGTTATATAGTCCTTCTTTCCAGAGTTTCAGGAAAACTGTGTTGTTACAATTTGTTGCACAGCAATAACGGTTCCAGCAATTTCCTAAAATAAGCAATCAATGCAAGGTCTACAGGATCAGGTATCCAAGATCCTGTAATGTAAATTTGGGCAACTGTATTCATTGAAATGTACCACATCTTATTACAGAAGGCTCATTTTTCTTGGCATGTGCTTGTTACTGGATGTTGGTCAGCAGCTTTCAAACACAAATTGTTCACAGACTTCACACATACCACTTAAACATGGTGGAGGTGCAAAATTATTGCTAGTGGTTAGCTTTGCTCTTAGTACGTGTGGTATCAGTAGCCTGTCCAATAAGTGATGAAGGATATATTTATTACAAATATTGTAAACGATGAGATTAATTAATCCTTCTCTTTCGACAAACAATATCCAACACTAGATGGCACGCTTAGCCTCAGGATCACAGCCAGTTTTGCTTGTCTTTGGATTGCATAAGCGCCTGCAGATTTTCATCTCTTTTTCCCTGCAGTTTTAAAATAAAAAAGGTAGGTGATGTTACCGAGCACAGCTGGGCCAACCTAGTAGTTTTAAAATCCTGTCCTGTGATCCTTCCAAAGCCTGCTTCTTTCTATAGCTTTTGATTTTTTTCAAAATATCCTTTTGTATGGAAAGAAAATATCACTGAAATAATAGTGAAATTACAGCAGAATCAAATGAAAATAGTAGAGTACTAAGAATAGTAACATTTTTAAGCAATTTGTAATTCATCAAAAAAAGGAGAAATGGGATGCATAACTATTTTCAACTGACATTTCCTCCTCTATTCCATCTCCATTATCTCTTATTTTTATTCTGGGGAATTAGAAATATATTTTTCATGTTGGTTTGATCCAAATAAAAAAATTATTTTAAGACATTTCTTGATTTGATCATTGAATGAAAAATCCATAATTTCAATAACCCCCAGGCAAAGTGGTCTATGTTAGGAACTAGTATGGCACAAGAGTATCGGATTTAAAGAGCAAAATGGATGGAGCTAAAGATCCAATGTCCACGCAAGATGGGGTTCGTGGAGGGGAGGGTAATTCTACTAGCTCTAATTGCTCCTCTGGTCTGAATGCCCATATGAGGTGAGGTCTCAGAGCTCAAGGTCTGGTTTAATTGCATTGGCATTGATGATCTCTTGAGATGCTTTCCAGACCATGGTATTGTGAAATCTTGCTCAAATTCTGTTTTGATTATGCCTGAAATACACATACTACCTTTTCCATGTTCAATCCTTAGAAGTTCTTAGAAATTAAAATATTACCTGTGATACCTTCAACACCGTGTAGAAACAGCTGGCTTTCTCAGGACATCGCCCCATCACTCAGCCGAAAAATGTCTCACCTAGCTACCAGGAATAGAAGCTTTCATGCAATTCTTGTCTCACTAAAGTATTTTTAGCTGTTCTTTGCCTCACTTTTGTATGAAAATGCATGTATCTCTGTGGTATTAGTGATTCATCCATTTCCATCATGGGAGGCCTGGACACACAATCCTTATGCAGCATTGATGCTGAGTACTGGTCTCTGCTGTTCAGTTACAAACCTCCACTCAACTGGGGTTATTATCAGGGTATGAGCTCCCCAGTGAGAACCTTGAGGTGTTCCTTCTTCCTGAAGGAGTGGAATCAGGACATGAAGCACATAGCTTTCTCTAGGAAGCTGGGATTCCTGTCCTGACAATACAGGCTTTGAACAGAAAGCAAAGCAATTTTTTGCACTCTGGTACCACTCAGTACCAATGCTCACTCTAGTTCTTTTAAAATAATGAGGTATCAATTCTTTCTAAATTTCTACCTTTCTGCCACTGTAACAGAAATAACTTCAGTAGCATTACCGATGATTTGCATCAACCAAAGTGAAAAGAAAATCAAATCACTAAAATATTTGAAAGTGAAAAGGAACTTCATTGTACTGTCCATATTAACAACAAATTTATTGAGTGAAGTAGTTCAATGTCCTAGTTTTTAAAAGCACTGAAATACCTCTCAGCTGGATGAAAACGCAAGAAAGGCAACCCAGTCTAGCTGACAGAAAGTCAGAAACCTAATAAAGGGAATGCAGCGTTGGAAAGTACAAAAGTCAACATGTCAACATAAATCAACTTTGTCAGAATGAAACAGATGAGCCCATTTGTTGGTAGATCAGATTAACGTAAATCAAGGCAGTATAAAGGTTACACATTATAGGGATTTGTGACTGGCAAACTTTCATAGTGTGATCAGAGATAGTAATCATCTGGCAGTGGGAATAAAAAGTCAAAGTGAAGCTTAAACGCTGAATCAAAAATCAGTCCTGTTAATGTCTAACATACTGGGGTCAAAATGCATGAGTCCAGCTGTGAAAATAAGATGGGAGCTGTATTAGTTTTCTCCATTCTGTATCTCACATTTAAGTGTTGTCAGTTGATGAGGGTTTGTCCCTCGAGAATTGTCATGGGGTAGTTTAGTCCATGTAAAGTGAAAATTTTGCATCACATAGAGGATCTTGTGAAATTCTGTAAGGCATGAGGACTACATGCTGAGATTCATAATGGTGAGGAAGGAACAGTAGAAAGAGTAATCTGCGACATGCCCTTATCTAAAAGTGGTTCTTGACAAAAGAAGGCAGCATGTTTGCAGTGTGGAAGCCATCAGAATCTGTGACATATTTTAACAGTCAGTGGTTATTAATGGATAAAAACTGGTAACTTTAGACTGGTGCTGCCGTACAGAACTGTTTAGAATAAGTATAAATCCCAACGGACCCATTCTTTCTGTGCCTTTCACTTTTATTTCTGTTTGCAGTATTGTGGAAAGTTTCGTTATTGGGTCAAAAGCATTGTGAACAGTCAATAAGCTCTCTAGTAGGATTTATATACTGAGAAAACTTGAATTAGGAAAACATCGTATGCAGCTTCTTTAAGGCATATGGTGCATAATGCAGATATTTTACAAAGCTTTTTGTATTTTATCTATTTTTCCCTTTGTTTTCAAATGATGTAGTCACAATTCATTATTTATAACTCCAGGGATTTCTAAATTAATGCAAAAATTCAATATAGTTCTACTGTGTACTCAAAAGAATAATCTAAATCAAGGAAAAAATTATCTTCAGAAGAAAATAATTCAGTCCTGATTCTTTTCTAATAATCTTTGGCAAATAATTTAACCTCTGTGATCCGAATTCAGACCTATTAAAAGAGTACTTTACTCTGGTTTTTGCCCCACTCTGCTATTTTTAATAAGTGATGCTTTCCAAAGAGTAGGATGCTAACAAACACATGAACACACCACACTTATCCGTAAGGGATATATTATGTACTTACAGACTACATTACACAGAATTATTGATTTGAGATATTCAGAGGATTTGCCAATGTGTATTCAGTTAGTACAACTAACCTCATTTCATAGTTGGGGTACTGAGTGACATAAAAAGCGAGGGCAGATGATGTCACCATGGAAATTCTTTTCTAGTGGTGGTCTAAATGTAATCAGAGGAATGGTATGAGAATGTTGCCTCAGGCTGATGTGCCTGTGAGCTCCTGTGTTTCCACAACACTGTAACTAGGTGCTTCAGGGTAGACAAAGCTATGGAAGCTGGATGTCACAGTCTGAAAAAGGTGATTTGTCCAAGATAACAGTGACAGCTGTGGCAAAGTCCATATAAAAACACCCAGATATCCCAATTCTCCACTTCCTGTGCTGGTTAGGAGGTCATGTTGCCTCCTGCCTCATAGCTGTAAAGGAAGCAACGTTTCACCAACAAAAATAGAGTTTTAACTTTTAGATAAATTACTAGAGAACCAACTGACTTATCTACTATATTAAAGGCAGTTGCACAAGTTTCCTCAGCAAGTCATGAGGTGTTTGCTATACATTTCTCATTCAAAACAAAATTGTCTTCCATGATGATAAATCAAGCATTAGTGTTGATGAGATGGATAAGTTGTAGCCAGGATCATGAAATGTAAAACTTAATATTCAGAATGGCATTAAAGACAATGAGTGACATAAAAACTGAGGGCACATTCTGTCACTCATTCCACAGTTTCTTCTCTTGTGATGGTTTTACTGACCATGCATTGTCATGGAATCGTGCCCTAACCTAATAAAACATGAAGTTGATTAAAAAGCTGCTAATGATAAGAAGATCTACAATTAAACTAATAACTAAAGCAATTTACTTCCACTCAGAAGGGTCTTAATTTAGTTTAACAATTACTTCTGTGGACATTATTTTATTTGCCACATAAATTTAGCCAACTCAGAAATGGGACAAAAAGCTTTTAGCAGTTCAGAGTAACAGAAGACCAGTTAATGACATAAAATGAAAACCAAAATATGCTACTGAAATAAGAGTACCTACAGTAAATGTAGTGAAATAACCAATGTCTTGAGATGCAGGCAGTCATTGCGAGGGTAATTGGAAGATGAGCCCGATGAGTGGCATTAGGAGTTAGAGTAGGCCTAGAGAAGAAGGAGGGATGATACCGGGCAAGGGCTAGGAGCCCTCAGTGGAAATTATCAATGAATCTGCAGAAAGAGCTGCAGGCAGGTAATGAAAGCAATCACAAACTTGTAGGGTAAATAAAATATGAAATAATAGTTACGGGTTTAGACTCAGTATACCCCAACAGGGCTTCACTCAGGACATGAAGTCTGCCAACACTGAAAATGTCTTGAAATCTTTTACTCTAACTTGCATCACTTGCTGGTGCTGATTCAGTACTGCTGGATACTGACTGACACTGAAGAATATGGCATGGGGGAAAGTACTCTTTCCTGCAAACATCAGAGTTTTCTTGGAAGTTTCCCATCTAAATACTGACCTAGTCTGACCCTATTTAGATTGTGAGATCTGATGAGATCATAGCCTGAGGTTATGGCACTAAACTAAGAAAAGCGATAACAAAACAAAAATGGCATGATTGACAGGGTAGTAGGCTGAACACAATAAACCTATGGAGAACTATGTGCATGTATCCCACTCTTTAATATCCTCTTTTTAGATAAGAAAAATAAGCCTTACCCTGGAGCAAAAATAGTAATGGGATGAGGGCTGCCTGCATTTCTTGATGGCTGTAAACAGTATTATACAAAGATGGATTACTGGAATGGAAAGTGGGTACTCATGAGATGTTACCTTGAGGCAGGACTGAAGCAAGAGCCATCCTGCACCCTTGTGCTGTCTACAGTTATCTCCTTTTGGTGGCCCTGTGTTTCTCAGTAATCTGTGATATGACCCTGTGCAGTCCAGCTTCAGTGCTTTTCACTGTCAAGTTCACTGAGGCTATATTAAATTATTTTGCTTGGAGGAGAAAAAAAAAAAGAAAATAAAAAAAGATATGTGAACAAGTCACTGAAAGCATTTACAGATAAAAGAAGTAGTCAGCAGAAAGCTGTCTAAAGAGGTTTCTTTTGTAGTGCACCAAAAGCAAGCAGCTACTTATGACAATAGAAGAAATAGCAATAGAAGACTTACATAAGGAAGCTCATTTTTTCTTCTACATTTTTCACTAAACTTGAAAATTATTGAGACTGATGCTATTAAGGTTGTGATGTAATTATATTGAACTCATATAAGAGAGCTGTAAGAGCAGATTTTTTTCTCTGCAATGAGTACGGTAAAATTTGGAAGTAACTTCAGAAATGAGGCCAAGTTTTGATATTACTTTGCAGTGTGACAAAAAGGGAGAAACTCCATTAATGTCAGTGGGACTGTTCTAGATTGTTAGCAAATACCTGTAGTTTTTCAGTGCTAATAGCCTCTATATTTTAGCTTTTCAGAGCACTAGCCTATTTTCTAAACAACTTCCATTCCTGTAGTCTATCTTACATGCCAGTTGAAGGCTCATATAGATGTCTTCCTTCCCTGGAATAAGGTTAGAACAGAGATGGGGCAAATCCCCAAGGCTTTTTTTCCTACAGTATTCTAATTCAAGACAGGAATTCAATTACAATTAATAATAAGTTACATTAAAATTTCCCTATTTTAGAGATTCAGAGCAGGTTTGTGATTTCTGGATGTGAACTAGAGCTGGTGGGAAAGTTTCTGCTGAACTAGTAGAAAATTGGATTTCTGAGGGAACACAAAATTCCATAAAAGGGAGAATACATAGTTGTAAAATTATAAATGAATCAAAGTTGTTGCTGAGTTGCTAATTAAATATATTTTAAACTAGTTCTGGTGAGGATCTCCCACATGTTCTGTCCCTGCTGAATTGAATATAAAGGCCACAAATGTTTGGTTTATCATTTTTGGTGCGACCTTGAATCAGGGTTTTTCCTCTTTACTAAAATCTAAAATGATTGTCTTTTGTGCTTTCAGAGGACATGAATTTATCTGAAAAGCAATAGATTGTTTTCCTGGTGACTTTTCCAAATACTGTTTTATTTCCTTGTGAGGCATACTGTGAATGTTATGGTTTTACATTCTATATAAAACTCAAATGCAATAAAATAAAAAATTATTTTAGTGCTGTTATCTCAGTTGTTGCAAAGTACTGTCTTCAGTCAAATTTGTAGGAATAGTTTTGCAAGTATTGAGAAGACTCTTGCTCCCTGAGAATAAAATCACTACAGCAGGGACACCTAAAATCTGAATACAAATCATTTTGTAATGGCAAAGTGGTCCAACCTCAAGTATATGTTACTAAATTCATGTGTATACTTTTCAGGCATCTGAGGCTACTTCTTGGGAAGGATGATATTGGACACATCCATGATTAGAGCCTTTGTAATGTAAACCATCCCTACTGCGCTGGAATTGATTACACACATTTGGTGAAAGGCAATTTGAATGGTAAGTCACTTAGTCATATTCTCGTTTTCACACATCATTCAGCTTCCTACTGTCCTTCTGCTCATTCTTTTCTCTATTCTCGCAGCAATATGCACAGCATGTTCCCACCATTGTTCAGCATAGTTTAAGATGATGTTAAGATGGAAAGATCAGTGTAAACATGCAGAAAAAGTTCCCCGTGAAATGCCCAGGCTTCTCAAATGCACAAAGGGCTGCAGCGTTCTAACATCCCTGAGGAAAACAGGGAAATTTGCAGCATTTAACTGAAGAGATTAGCTAATTACTGCAAACAAGTTGAAGTCCAGTCCCACAAGTGGCTGGGCATTCTCAGTTTTCTAGTGCAGTTTGAGGAAACTGAGAATACTCAGCAGCTGCTAGATGTGACCATTTGGCCAAAGAAACTTGTTGTCTACTATGTAGAATGTCTGGAGTTGAAAATTACCAAGAATATGAGAATTGAACCAAAATAGAGCTGAGACCCCAACTCCAAATCAACATGAAATTTATCTTTTTAACCTCCAGATTAAATTTCCATGCATGAACATGATGAAGTATGGCCTTTCCCAGATTTTAAAATGTTTTTATTCTCCTTTTATGAAGAGCAGTAGCATAAGAAGACTCAAATACAAACAGAACTTCATCCACTATATCGAGCCCCATGGTTTTCTTTTTTTCTTTGGACTCTTACATAGTGTTAAGAACTGGCCTTTCATACTGACATTTACGTTACTTAGATGTTGAATGTTAAAATTGCTTGTTTTTATTAAAACAAGATTAGCTGAACTGCATGGCAACACATACTTACCACATAGTTACCCAGAGACATGGTTTTAACAGCTTTGAGGCCTTTTTGTGATTGCAAGGCTGTGTGCAGACAGCTGGGACAAACATCTCTAACTGACATCAAAATCTTGATACCTTGAGTACCTCTAGAGGTATTTAGCCAGAGTCTGAAGCTGAAAAGTGGTGGTCCAGAAGGCCTTCTCAGCCATTTCTTGGTGTGTGTAAGGTGTGTCAACATGGCACAATGCAGTTTTGAGGCAAGAAATAAGAGCTCCTGGAATGCCTGAAGGACCAGCAGTGCTGTTACATTAGCATAGAGCTCTGCTTGGGTTTGTAAAGCCTATTTTTCCTGTAGAATCCATGTTTGCCCAGTTGCCCTGCCTCGGCTTAAAATCCATCTGAAGAAGTGCCAGAGCAGGTACAAAATTACAAGGTGGGAGGACGCAGCAAGACAGAGGGGAAGGCAGGACCACAGAAATACTGTCCAAGAACACCTTTGGGTAATTAATATGAAACTGTGGTCTCAGGCCAGTGCCTGCTTCTTGTAGCTGAAAACCTAATTTACAACTGCATTTGTAGGAATAGTTTTGCTATTCCTAAGACCCTTGGGTCTTCTCACACTCTTGCTAGAGTCAGTGATAAAATTCCTGTTGAACTAAGACTGAGCAGTACTGCGTCAAAAGCTGGGAGCACTACAAGAACATTTGAAACATGTCAGAGAAGTAGTATCTTCAGAAATTGTATCTCAGCAGGAGCTACGAGTGCTGAGATCTCCCAGGCTGAATGTCTCTAGAGAGAGCTAAGTTAACAGGAACCCTCTGGTTTGGCTTCTCGTATAACACAGGGCAGAATTTCTCCGGACATCCTGGTTGTGTCCTGTATATCAAGTTGTCAACACAAAAAGGGAGAAGGAGAATTGTCAGTACTGTAATTGCTATCTGATGACCATCAAAGCCCTGATTTTCACAATAAGCAGGGCTCCGTATTTGCTATCTTTTACAGACATATTAAAAAAGGTCTGAACAGCCTTGGAAAGATTTGATGCATCTGCTATGTGGACTGGAGAGTACACAATATATTTTCTTCCCTGCCTCTGCATCAAGCAGCGTTCCCTTGCATTCCTTCTTTCCAGCAAATAGATCTGTACATAAATAAGACCCTAAAACTCTTTTCTCTTTGATAAATTTTTTAGTGAATATCCCTGCTTGCACAGGGCTCTCTTTGGTTCCCCTGAAGCCAGATCTGGCCCACATACAGTGAAAATGAGGCTGTCAGCTCAACATGCAAAATTCCTTATGTTCTAACTAACAGTAAGAATCAACTAAAAGGAAAAGGACTTTTCCTTCCTTTGTCTTCTAGCAGTGTTAGCTTAGACAGCCACCAGCACATGATCATTTACATAAGGAGGGAACTGCAGAGCTGCTGCCAACTGCCCATAGTGCCTGCCAAAAACAGATGTTAGATGTTACTGTTAGAATAATGTCTTCTTCAGCTTGACATGTGAGTGCTGCAATCTTTTTTTTTTTTTTTTTCTGAAAAGGAAGAGGAAAAAAACATGGTTGAATTAATGAAATGAAGCACACAACATATGGTCTGAAAAAAACTGTAATGTAAGGGGAAGTGCTGGTTGTCCAATTGCCTAAGACTGCTAGAGCTCATAGAGAACTGCCCTGGCCTGTCACATAGCTAAATCTGGTGGCCTAATAGGTTTGTTTAACATTTACATTTTTACTCCCATGCCTTTACATTGATTTTTAAATAGTTTACAAAAGGCAATGGGTAAAGCTGCAAAACTCTATACTGACCAAGAGGCTGGTAAATTCAACATTCTTTGTTAACCTACACATGTTAAGTACCAAACAACCTTATCACAAAAACTGGGAATTAAGCTTGGATTTTGCTATCATTCTGGGGGAATCCTGCAGGTTCTATAGAAACCAATTCAGATAAATCTTATGTTTTATTTGTGATGCATTTTATTCTTGTATTTTATCGGAAAAGAAGGAACCTGTCTGAATAATGTTACAATTTTTACTTTGTTTACCTGTTTTTCTGTAAGCAGCTAACTAAATCTCAGTCTGTAGAGCTGGAAGACTGACTTATATTGAAGGCATTCCTATATGGTCAGCCTGTATGAGGATTTGTACGGATGTTGGTTCTGTGGGGTCAGTAGAGCCAATGAACCCTCATTTCTTGCATTTGTGTTTTGAAGCTGAGCTTTTACATGGACTCAGCGATACCTAAAAATATGTAGTTCACTCTTCAGCCCTTCCTTTGGTTAATAGCCATGCTGTTTTACTTGCTAGCCAGAAGTTGTGAGAGTTTAACATTCCCGAGACCTCTGTCTCTTGCCTAAATGTTGTTGGAAGTAGTTACAAAATGTAATGGGAAATACAGATGGATATGCAAGTGCACATACTGCACGATCTCATCAGCATTGTTTCTGCAGGAATCCTGGCTAAAAGGAGGTCAGACCCTCAGTTTTCGTAAGCTGTGATTTCATTGCAGGCCCTGCAGTAGAAGCAATTTGCACCTACTCGGTGTCCGTCCCAGATGACTATGACACAAGGCAGCATCTCTCTCTCTCCTGTTGCAGGAGTAGCCGACACAAACCACCTTGCAGGGATTGCTCCTGCAGTTTTAAAACTTTGACTTGAAGCTGTCGTGTGGAAAAGGCAGCTGCGTAATTGCACAACTATCCGCCTTTCTAGGGCATATGAACAAAGTGCTGCCTTCTGCTTTTGAAGGTAGATGGGAAAAGAAAATATGAGTGTTTTGTATCCTCTCTAACCCCTTTTCTTCTCATTGGCTAGGAAAGGACATTGTCAGGCCCTTCGCTGACTGTTAGACTCTTGTGGGCAGATTTGAACGAGGTGGGTTCTGCAGACAGGTCACTACTGATGAGGAGAAGCCCTAATCCCATTCTCTTCACATCTGCTCCTCTGCTCCTTTGGTGAGCTGATTTACCCAATGGGCATGACATTCTAGGTATGCTTTGTTACCTTTTGTGGCTTTGGTGAAGCAAGTCAGCCCAGCCCAGTAGTCCAGTGCATAGAAGAGCTATGCCCAGAGAAGAGGAAGAGAGAATGGGATTACATTTTGGTCACACTGATGTATTGGGTTGGCTCAGCCATCTTGCTTAAAAATACCGACAGACTGTGTTGAGATGTTATCACTACAGGAGAGTGACGCAGATGCTACACTTTGCAATATGCTTTCAAGAAACTCTTCAATAATCTTGGCTTTTGCTCATTCTGATTCTTTAAACATTTTTGAGCTCTTCCCTCTCTCAAATTACAAACTGTTTCTTCCATGATTTGCAAAGGGGCTGGAGGAGGAAACAAGAAGGAAAAGTGTGCTGATACAGCTCTGCAAAAGGTCTGCAACAGCACAGTGATGCAGAGCTTTTGCTGGATGCAAAATACACTGTGCTTGGCTCTTAAGCCCTTTCTCTTTGCGTCCTCCTATCCAAAGAAGTATTTACATGAAATGTCAGTCACCCTGTGAAACTATATGAGAATTAATTATCTCTGGAGAATGATTTGGCCCTATTAATTATGGGTGTCACATAAGAAAAAGAATAGGCCTAATGTATCATGTGATTTTTTTAGCCAGTGAACTAGGAACTCATTGGTATCAAATATCAATAATGGTCTTGTTGAATACAGATTGATGACCTCTGACAAAAATTATAGGAGAAATTTGTAGTATTTTGTCTTATTATAGCCTACTAAGACCTTAGGCAAGATTGGGGTCTTATTTTCTTAGGCTGTCACGCAAGGGGTTAAAGCTGATATTTATCAGATTATTGTTTGCAACCAGTCATGAATGAATAAGCCTTTAATGTATGTAGAGTCAGAAATAACTGATGTTAAAATGCAATCACAAATCAAATACAGTATTCCATGGAGACAGTTAAAACATGTCTAATTAAGTCTTCATTTAAACATGTGTAATTTTGTTGTTCAGATTTATGTATATCCTTGTAGAACCTCCCCTGAAGTGAATCATGGTTCCTGTTGTGTGTTGCCATTCGGTAAAGGAAATCTTGAAGTTTATGTTTTGCAGATATCATTAGATATAAACAAAGTCCTGAGAAGTTTTATGGGTTATTCAAAAGCCATATACATCACTGAGAAAAATTGAGATTAATCACGTTGTACTTCAAATATCTGCTCTAGGTATTTTCTTGTTCCTCTGTTTTCTTTCGCTGTTCTCCGTTCAGCACCCTCCCCGAGTGGCTGCAAAGCACAGTACTGGCATGGCAAATTTGTTGGAAATTTTCTAAGGGAAATAGCCTCTTGGCTGTATGGGAACATTATACCGACATACCAACAAAATACATAACACCACCACATATAGTAATTCCCTATTGACTATACATGAATGTCTGACTGTAGCATGAATATGTGAACAAAATGAAATGGCAACCTGATTTTTTTTTTTTTTTTTTGTGGAAAGTAAGTCCTGGAAGTTAAAATTGAAACTTGAATTTGAAACAGAATTTGCTTTTGAGAAACAGAGCCATGGTAGGAGCAATTTAACATTATAAAGCAGATGAATCTCAGTTTTCAGACAGTGGTGTAGGTCAAGAAAATACATTGGCACATTCATCCACTTAAAATTAAACGTAAATGGCAGGAGAAGCAAAAAAGAACTCCTTACAACTGGGGATTTCAGTTTTATACTTCAGAAGAATCATTGCACCTACGAGCTTGGCTGCCAATGTTAAAAACTGCAGTTGAATGAAAATGCAAAATCACAGACCAGTTATTTGGAAACAGAAGAGAAAGAAAATTCTAATAGAAACTCAGATGATACAAATACTTCTTTGATATCAACTTAGTATGTGTCTTGTGGGATAGCATATAATGGGAAATGCAGCAAGGGATACCCATTAAGGCACTTAACTGAAGAAAAGCTCCTTCTTTGTTCTGTGTATTTCTCTTAAAAGTATTTCTGTTGTATTTAGCATCACCTCCATGGCCCAAGCTTTGATTTCTTTGGTAATTTCTATGCAATGGATAAACTGAAAATGTGATTTTTCACATTTTTTTCAAGTCACAAACTATTTTTACATGCAGATTGACTTAATTCATAGCCACTCACTCCAATTCATACACATCTACACAGAAGTGGAAAAACGCAAAGAACAAAATGACAAACAGGAAAAGCCTTTGAGAGGTTTCAGTGCAAGTATTTTCCACAGCTCTGTTAGAGATGAGTGGCCACTGCTCTGTGGTACTTTCTTGGCCACTGAATAGCTAGCATCAGGTTTTGGTTAGCATCTGGACTGTAGATCTGGACAGGATTAAGTAGGAGAGGGCAAGTTAAAAGAAGCAATAAACACATACAACCACTATTGACACCTGAATTGTAGGTGGTTTTGCTTTGGTCATACAAGAAAAAGAAGACAAGAAACAAAAGCAGTTTATTCATTAATGGCAAATATTTCCCTTTTGTTTCCAGAGGTAAACGAAAGTCTTACCCCAGAAGGACAGAAGGCAGCTCCACCATGCACTGCATCTTGCTAGTCATTCCTCTTGAAAGCCTTTTGTGGCTGTGCAGGATATGTAAGGAGAGCTAGGAATCCTATTTCCCAGATATGCATAACAGATCATATTCATTTGCCATACCTCCCCATCAGTACGTTTCCTTCTTTCAAGGGAGATCTGAACAATATTTTCAGTCTTTGGAATGAAAGGCTACAAACAAGTGCAGAAATAGAGCCTTCATATCAATTTCCTCCTTTCGTGTGTGCATGTGGGGTATATGCACACAAAGCTTCTTCCCAGAGCAGAATGAGCTAGTGGTTTTAATTACGGTGAGGATAGTGTAAAAGAACACTACATAGTAATTTTGATAATTGTTTATCTGCATCCTGTGTTGATGGAAAAGTATATGATGGTGCATGAGGAAATAATTTTAGTTCCACAGAGGGAGAAGTATTACCTCAAATTTAGTGTTACTACTTCTTCAGTTCATAATGATTTGAAGCATATATATATTAAATATCCTCACATAACCATGAATTATTAACATAGTCTTGGGTGTCACTCACAGACACAGTCCCTTCATCTTTCCTGGCAGTTTCCTAGCGAAACAATTAATAAAGGAAATAACATTTATTAATAAATTCAGAAAATGGGGAAATGTCTCGATAAAAAATGTATCTACTTCTAAAAAGCACTAGCATGTTTATTTCTTTCACTTATGCTTCAGTTTCACACTGTTATGGTAATATCAATTTGAACATTTAACTTCATATTGATTAACAATAAGGTATTAAAGACTTTTAAGACAGAGGGCAGGCCTTCACCTTTATAAACTGCTATTGTTCAGTGGATATCAATTTTATTCCCAAGAATCTGACTCAGGGTAAAGAGTGAAAAGGATGTAAAACAGTAAGAGGAAATCAAATAAAGGAAAGTACGTACTGATCCCTGGGCACAGTCAGTACACAGTTCCTATTTAATCAAAAATATGCATTTATGCATATCTGTTAAGCAAATTATACTTCAAAGGAATATATGCAAAAGTATTTTTCTTCAGCACTTTTTTAGGGATTGATTCAAGGAGGTTTATAAACTGCTGTTTTCTAATGCTTTGTTGCGTTGCTTGTTTTTTTTCTTCTTTTTTTATTCATGCATATTCACTGATTAACCATTTACTTAACATCAGATTGTGAGTCAAACATAATTGCATACGTTGTCATACATGGACAGACTACTCTGCAAACTCTGAGGAATGTCAAGGTTAAAAGAGTCCCAGCAAGGTATCCTATCATTATGGTAAGATGGTGTTTACCTTGCCAAAACTTATTTGTTCAAAGACTTATTTTTGTGAAATGCATGTCACACTAGCATACCAGGATCTCAGTCTGCAAATGCTCTGAGGCTTTCTGCAATTACATTCAAGGAGGTGTTCATTTCTCCTTTTCCCTTTATTTTTCCCTTGAAAAGAAAGACATCTTCCTTCCTTCTCCCTTCCTGTTTCTCTGTGCTTCTGAAGATAATTGCATGACTTGTTGGAGCTTCCCATAGGAGCAAAATGCCCTTGATCCTGCTAAATTCAGCAAAAAAGTGACTGTGCTTGGATCTTGTGAATTTGTATGTTTAGTGTTTAGTTCCACATACAGGGCCCAGAGGAACTGTGCATGGCTGTAAGACCACACACTGCATGCATTTGCACTCCTGTAATGTTGATATTTACTGAAGCATTGAAGTTCACAGCTGTCTATTCTTTCATAGATAATCAATAAATCATACGTCAGCTCTGGTGATTATGCGTGTCAAGTAACAAGTCATCAACATCTAAGCTATTAAAGATCGTGCACTATTTTTTGTGTTAGCTTAAGAGCTGTAAATATGTTCTCACTAAAAGATGGAAACAATGAAAACCAAGAAACTCCATATTAAAAACATCTCTTGCTGCCATTTCTGCCTCTGGTCAGGAAATGTTTATGGAATAAAGAGAAAGAGCCTTCCCCAGTAAAAAAATTAAAATGAAAAAATCTGCATGATCTATAAACCGCCCTAGCTGTCACCAGCTGACAGATCTGAAATATGAAAACCACTTCTGACATTTTCTGATCTTAGCCTACCAGATGGTGTATGGCACTTCCAGACCAATATGATAGGGAAGATAGGAATGGGTGGAAAGCAAAGCAGATCGTAATTGTAAGCATCCTCTTTTGTAATTCTGGCCATTTGCTACTTCATAAATTAATCAATCTGATTTCCGATGTGTGGTTATTATTCTACTGAAAATTGGACTAGCATAAATGGATCTCGTTCTGCATCCTGGATGAAGATAAAGATTACAGAAGATAAACAAAATTATGTGAGACCGTATTCATCTCCTTGCCTCCATATATTCCCTTCTGACACAAAGATATTTATGGTCTAAATTAGTGTTAATGTTTTGCAAGGCTTAATCCATATTACTAAGTGGCTTTGTGATAAACAGCTAAAAGAGCAAAACATTACAATTCTATTTCCCAGACTATAATTTTCTGCAGCAATAGAAATGCATTAGTGCTGGTTTTGACTTCTCTTCTGCTAAATAAGGGCATGTTTTAATGCGTTTCTGAATCCACCGTACTGTGCTCTTCTGGGGTAGTTCATTGACTTATTTCCAATGAAGAAAATATGGGCAAATGCTGATGTGCTGAAATCTGGAATTGAACATAACATCTAGGAGCTTCCCTCAAGATGGCACTACCGAACTGCTTCACATACCTCTGAACCCTTATGTAATCTTGTTTATACAGCATCAGGGTCATTTTAAAGCTAAGATCACACGATGCTAATTTGGCCAATGATTTTCACTTTCATTTTGGCAAAATGCCTTCTTTATGTCTAGGCACAGACATTTAAAGGCAATATTTTTGTGCAGGCTCTGCCAATAGAGTCCTGTAGTCAAGGAACACTTCTTAAAAAATAGCCAGGATTGTACTTTCCAATTTGCCTTAGAAACTATGAATCCCTCTGAAATCTGTTGTACAGATTCATGCATGTCAGATTTACAGGCCTTTTTTCATGTTGGCTGAAACTCTGGATTCATGCTGAACTGAACATGTAACGTGAATTGAAAAGCATCATACAAAGTAAGGGGGAGAATGGGAAGAATGTATTTTTCCAATAGCTGTGAACAGAGCCCCTACATGCAGCTATCTTCGTTCTTGACTACGAAATTCTTGTCTTTGCACAATCCTACAAGAGCTTCCTGAAACACTGTGTAGAAATCAGAGGTCATATAGTATCTAGAGGTGAAAGGTCTGGAGCAATGTTCATTATTCCTTCTCTCGTTTCAAGCTTTGCAAGAAATACACCCCAAATTTCCCACATGCTGTCTTGACCTTTGTATATGCATGCAGCCTTCCATGCTGTGAACGTAGTCACAGAGAAAATCCAGACTGTGATCAGTAGAGCCAGTCCTTAGAAAACAAATGCCTTTTTTCATATTTCCTTTTCTGACTTTCCACAGTTGTCCTCAAAATAGTGCTCTCTGAGAGGGCAGCTCTCTTGAATAATGTTTTAAAGAAACATTTTTTCTGTGGGGAATTTTATGCAGAATTTCTACATAGTTTGGGACAAGGCATCAAGGAAAACCTTGCTGTTCTAAATTGATGAACTGTTAGAGGAAACTGAGCTGTCTTTTGCAATAGCAATCACCTTATAAACAACTGGAAAGAATCTGGTTATTCTTCATTCAAGTCTTGTAGCAGATTTAATGAAATTATCCTCATCACAAGACTAAAGAACCTTGTTACGCTATGCAAAAACTATGCTACGCCTTGAGTAAGTGATTCATCAGAGCAAAACCTCATCTATGTAGCTATGAATAATGTGAAACAACCTGAACAACACAGAACCAAGAAAATGTTTTTACACCGTGAAAGACAGGTAGCATCAGATTCCATGTGAAATATCTAACATTTTCATAGAATAGTTTGGGTTGGAAAGGACCTTAAAGATCACCTAATTCCAACACCCTGCCATGGGCAGGGACACCTCCCACCAGACCAGGTTGCCCACAGCCCCATCCAGCCTGGCCTTGAGCACTGCCAGGGATGGGACATCCACGGCTTCTCTGGGCAGCCTGTGCCAGTGCCTCACCACTTTCTGCGTGAATAATTTCTTCCTTAGATCTTCCTTAGTCTCTCCCCATCTTTCTCATAGCCTCCCTTTAACTAACTTTTAATTATTTTCTCCATGGGTTAGGGGCATTTGAAATCCTAGATATGTATGCTAATGAGAGATGATTGGACTTTTATTTGAAGCTGCAGCAATCTTCAAGAAATGAATAGGCCTGAGTGAGGGCTCCCTGTTATGTGGCACTGACACAGCTCCATCAATGCTTAGCACAAAATCTGTGCCATCTGTATGGGTCTTCTGGGATCGGGCCACGTTGGACCAAAAGCTGCTCTACTTTTTCTTGCACCTCTGTGTGCTGATTTGATAAGATACATCACCTCTCCCTCAAAGATGTTGCCTTCCCACAGCCATACTGCCAGATGTCTTTTGAAGACTCACCATCCCTGGAAGTCTTCAAAAGACGTTTAGATGTAGAGCTTAGGGATATGGTTTAGTGGGGACTGTTAGTGTTAGGTTAGAGGTTGGACTCGATGATCTTGAGGTCTCTTCCAACCTAGAAATTCTGTGATTCTGTGATTCTGTGATCCTGAATTGCTGTGAGAGGAGCTTTGTGACCACACATGATGGTGCAGCAAGAAGTGGCCATAACTAGTCATTGCAGGTGAACAGGGGTTGATTTTGCCTAGCACCCTCTGAGTGGAAATGGCTGAACTAAGTAAAGGTTCATTAGACAACCCTGGCAAAATTTTCAAATGGTGCCATGCTGAAAAACACTGATTTAGCAAAAGCTCTGAAAAAACTGCTGAAGGAAGCAATATGAAGATGGCACATGGGTCCTCTGCCCTTAACAACAATGCCTGACGGAATCTATGGCAAGGCAGTACTACCCAGGATGCTGGTAGGTTAGGTGCTGTATCCACAGAGAATTATTACTTCAATTCCTCAAATTAATATTTTTTTTTCTCCTTCCATGTAATAAAAAGCTGTATTTTCAGAATCTGATTGAGTACTTCAGAGCAGCTGGGTATTGTCCACCGCATATTCAGCAGAAAGGTTAATTGGTACATTTTAACCAGCTTTTGGAGGATCAGGGGAGAAGTGCATATTAAGCTGTGTTTGTTCTATAACAGAAACCCAAACCCTTATCACAAAGTTGAAAATACACCTTGTAATTCCAGTTCTTTCAGTAGTGGAAGTTACCTGAGGAAATCCTTTTGTCTTCTTCATTGTGTGGAAAAATTCAGTGTTTCTGTGTAGTCATGGTAAGAACCACTGTGATTAAAAGGTCTAGCTGCAGTCAATAAGAGCTTGCAGTTTATTCAACAGAGCCAGCGGTTCACTCCTGAATTCTTGGAAGCTGCTGTGATGACAAAAACAAAGCAAAGCAAAATCATGCTGTCATTCTGCTCACTGAATATAATGAACAGGGTTAAAATAAACAGTACCCTGTTGCTTACTGGGCCTTAATCCTGGAAGCACATATGCGTGTGCTGCGATTCACAACCATGGACTTTCTGACTAATTTGTGTGACACAACTTTATGGAAATGTTTTCAGGACTGAGACCCTAAATTTACTCTGAATGCACTACGAGACCTAGTTACCTGCTTAGCTGCTCCATGGTGCAAGAGTGGTAGGATCTGTCCTATTATTATCGATTGCTTGCATTATTGGTGTGCTCACAGTGTCCTAAATGCTGGCCTTAAAAGGCACAGGCCCTCCTGCAATGTGTAATAGTCTGAAAAGGTATGAAACAAGCAAAGGATGGGAAGGGAGTAAGGCAGATGAAACATGAAAAGAAAGCTAGACACATTTCCAGTCTTACAATGCCTGCTGTGCCTTTTGCTCTGGCAGACTAGGGAACTTATTACAGAATGTTTGTGACTCTATGAATGAGTAATAATTTAAAGGTATGCAAGAAGAGACTCAGAACGTCAGCTTAAAAAAGAAAAAAAGACTTTTTGAAGGCATCATTACTATCTTAGAAAGAATAACAAGTTTCACTCCTGCTGATCTCTTGTTATACCTGTCTACTTTTTATCAAGTCTCCTACCTTTCCTTCTTCCCAATCCTTAACATTCATTGCATAGTTATGATTTAACAGCTTAGTGAATAGTTCTTCTAAATGGTGTCCGTGTTTCAGGAAATACTATCTAAAATTATATACCCAGATTTAAGGAAAACAGGAAGTAGCCAGGTAGAGAAAAGAATAGCCTAAGTAAATATTTGTGTCTCAGTCAACTTTAGCTCTGTCCATGAGTACAATTTCTAAAAAATGACCCACTTTTAATATACTGAATGGTTTATTTTGCTTTTAATGTAATAGATGCCAGTGAAACAGGCAAGAAAGTGAATTTCTAATTGCTAAGTGTCGTATCCGTGTGTGTATGGATTGTCTGTACTTTCATACTGTGCAGCAGTGGCACACGAAGTAATATAGTAGGAATTTCCAGTGAATTAATGGACTTGAAAGAATGGATGTGGGCAAGTAATAGATGTATATGACAGTTTGATTCTGATGAGAAAGCAATATTCACATGTACAAGCAGAAGTAAGAGAGGAACCACTAAGCTAGGCTTTCACCAAGAAGCAGCTACACTGCTAGATGGAATCTGATCAATGCAAGCCTGCATACAGGAAGGTTGGCATCAAAACACAACAGCTGAAGTGTAGCAGATGGCTAGATCTGAAGGAGATGTAAACAGAGGCTGAATAACTAAGCATTGCATTCTGCAGATGTCAAAGTTTCCAGGCTGTAAAAAGTTTAGTCTAAGCGCTCTCCTGAAAGCTCTTTTTGTTTTTGGCTACCTAAGCCCTAACTCTACCCACACTCTGTAAGATATCATGTGATATCTTAAAGACATCCGAATTGTCTGGTTTCCCAGCACGTGGTTGCTCCTGAAAGTCCATATAATGCAGATTATCATTTCCCTGCTCCCTGTACATGGTTCTTGCCAGTACCAGGTGCTTTTGGGATTTCATTTTCGGTAGCAAGGAGATATTGCAAAGGTGAGAAAGCTGACATTGATGGGGTTAAAGGACAAACAAGCATGAGGATGGAGTGGTTAATTCCAATTTCCTGCAGGTCAGTGGAATAACAGAAATATCTTAATTCTATTTTCCTCCCTCTTTCTTGCACACTCCAAGCTTGTTCATAGGGCCTGCGTATAAGGAAGGAGGTCTATAACTTAGAGAATGGAGGAAATCACAAAGAGGAGCTGTGTGCGGGAGCCAGTTGTCCACAAGGCCAAGAGATTTCTCTGTAGTCCTCCAAAGAAATAAACAGACTGGAAAGCTGTATGAGTCAACCCTGATCTGTTCCATGCATTTTGTGCTGCCTACTTCTTTTGTCATCTTCTCCCACTTGTGACTTGCACTTCTTTTCACATCACACCTCTACTTAGAGGAGGCCACTACTTTGCAGATTATAAGCACCATTCATCTCTTTCAATCTTCCCTTAAAACACTCTGCCATTGAAAAGAAAAATTGTGAGATCTCTTCACCAACAATAACTGGGCTGTGCATCATATTCTGCAAGTGAGATAGTGAGTTGTTCATTCTCGATGAGCTCTGTAAAGGGCATGTGCATACTTGACGCTGTATACACAGCAATATCTTCCAAAGTCAGGTAATTCAAACTCTTAGGGCAGATGTTTTGACTAGTCTTCAAGGAAAGGACAGCAAATGGCAGTGCAGAGGGAAATAATAGCTCATATGCTGAGCCACTACCTGGAAACGGATGCTAGGAAAATCATGCAGGGAGAATGTTGCTTTCCAGCCTAGGTGTAGTGAAGAATGAAATTCAGTGGAAAAATATTTTCAGAAAATTAACTCACATTTATAAGATGATTTTTAGTCTCTTACACTTACCTTTAGTTAATTGCAATTGTTTCTGATGGATAGGTGTATCATAAAGGATTTTCTTGCCTGATTTCCACCTTGCTTTGCTGGAATTCAAATTTCGTGCCCTCCCAACATTGGGCTGCTGCCAGCAATGCAGCTTAATTAGCCCAATAGCCTGTCTCCAGTCACCAGCAATGCCATGATATGACTTGTACTGTTGCTTTGTCAAAAGGTCATCAAACAACATCTCCAGTTTATGCTCAGCAGGAATCCTTCCCACCTCAGAAATTAGGACCCCTAGGTCTTCTTTTGCATTCTTTTGTCCCTCCCCATGGCATAAAGTTGAAGTTATTGTTCATTTTCTTGAAGTATATTGAAGTTACATTCAGGTTACCCAGCAAAACTGACTGAAGAAAGGATAATTTTAATAGGGACTTCAGCTGGAACAGATGATCTCACACCAAGCTGTAAAGATATTTGCAGTACTGAAGGAGATTGGCCTTACAGAAAGAACAAAAATTACCATGCTTCAGCTTTCGTTCAGCTTGCAGTATTAATTAAAGTGATTTGTTTCACTTTGGCAATAAAGCTTTAACTAATCTAATTCAATCTGAGTCCAAATATCATTGTAGAGTGTAACCATGAATGACATTGGCCAGTTCAGTGACTTTGCTGGTAAAATTACTATTAAAGCTGACAATTCAGTTCTGGCATGTGGAAAACACTATGGTGTAGTCTGGGCCACAGATAAAACAGGGAAATGACAGGCTACATGCCTGAAAGTGTAACTGCATGACAAAGCTGTGCTGATGTATGTGTAGACGATGGGTTCACGTCCGCTGTGGTTTTAAATCCAGATCCACATGGAAACATTGTAAGACTTTCTTCCAGATGTCTGAGCATTTTTAAAAAGGAGATGAGAAGTAAAGTTCAGATCCAAATGGAAATAAACCCTTTTCAGCAAAATGGGGATGTTTGAGATGAGGTTCAGGTTCACATTCAATTCTAGATAAGCACTTCATCACCTCTTCTGGAAAAGAAGATTTATGAATTATATAGTAAAGGAATTAATGGAGCTAAACAGAAAAAGCCAATGACTATGATTGTCTTTTGAAGTTTGGGTTGTTTTCAGATGATGTACTTAATTCTGAATAATCCATTTCACCTCTCTTTCCCCAAACATATAACTTAACTTACTACCCAGAAAGCACAGATACTGCACTGATGAACATGAGTAGATTTGAGAGATGAGTTTCTCAGGCATCTCTGGACCTAGTTTTGTCATTTTTTATTCACTAACTCCCTGCTTCCCTCACTACGTTTTCCACTGCAAGGCTTCCATTGCAAGTTTTCTCTGGCTTCTGGCTATGAAAACAATTCAGTGTTTTGCTCTAAAGTCAGCCTCTCAGAACTCTGCAGCACCCATTTAGGAGTTCTGCTCTATGGGGTGCCTCACACTCTCAGACGAGCCATGAAGGATGAGAGATGCTGTGCACGAGCACTGAAAATATGAACTTGTTTTTTGGCCTCTGGAGGCCAAAATTTACCTTCTTTCTGCTACTATGGGGTGAGTTCAATACCAGCTAATTCCTGTCGCTTTCCTTAGAGAGAGTGCTATTTCAGAGAATGCTTCTTGCAGTTATATATTTACATACATACATATCTGTAGGTGTATGTATAAATATATATTACAGCTTGTTTGGATTATTTTGGGACAAACACTACTAACATTATTTTCTAAGCTTCAAGTGTGGCTATTTGCCATATGCAAGGAAAGTGTTATGACTTTGTTTAATCAAACAAGGAAGAATTTCCAAGCTGGTCAAAAAAGAGTTGGGATATGACCCTGGCCAATATCAGATGCTTCAGAGAAAAATGTAAGGGATGCTACAGTATGTATTTCTGGGATAAACCATGCAATTATACAGAATAAAACAAACTTAGCTGCCACAGTTACTGAGTTAATATTAACCATGCATTGTAAGAACAAAAACCATGAGTAGAATCAGCTGTTAGCGCCCTAAGTGATGTATGGAGTTTGAGGAGGTAACCATAGCTCGTTCTAAACTTTCTGCTCCTCATCTGGATGTATTGCCTGCTTCAGTACAGCCGCAGGAACCTCACATACCTGCCACTAAGAGAACTGCAGGATTGTTCGTCTCTGCGTGGAGTCCTGCTTATGATGCAACTATAGCTGTTTACAACTGCAGCTTTTGTGTATGTTCTCATAAATCTTGTTCTGATAGTCATTTACCTGCTTCCATGTGGTGTGTCTTTTCAGTTTCTGAAAATCTGCAGCCGGGAAGTTTCTAAAAACAGTTGGATACCTATATGTGCAATGTATAATGAACTCTAAAACAGACATGAGATTATGCTCTGATAAACAGCTTTGTTTTAATATCCCTTATAGAAAAAACGATGGTACGTGTTTTAGCTCAGAAAATGGGGCTTATTCCCAGAGAAATGCCCCATTCATGTCTTTTCCCGAGTTTCATGTTTGTGTGACTTCCTTTGAGCTTACATTTGCACACCAGAAAGTGCGTCACACCTTCCAAGCCACAGGCTCTCCTACCACTGGTCAGGCTCTCCCCCAAAGTGAGTTGGTATCTATCTGCCAGATATCAGCTTGTAATGACTAATGGGATGGATTTTATGCTGCCTACATAGTTCATCATCACACAATCATACCATCAACTAGTCACAAAGTCAATTAAAAGGCAAAGTGTGAAATCAGTCACAGAGAACCATGAGGCATGACTGTAAACCTGGTTCGCTGGGCTCTTCTGCTTTCCCAAGTCTTCAGCACTTTCAGTGAGAGAAGAACAAAGGTGAAATAAGCCAAACAGGTCTTTGATATCTGCTAGATCTGAAGGCTCTCTCCTACTGAGTATTTCTGGGCACGGGCTGTGAAGAGGCAACGCTGCCGCACCTATTGTGTTTGGGGTTATATGGTGCTGAGCTGCACGGTGTCGTGGTCTACTTTTCTTCTTTTGGCTGGCAAAGCAGAAAAAACAACTGTTCTGTAAGTTTCTCCTGTACCCAGAGAATCAGATATCCAGTGCTGAACATACGTCATGTTAGGAAAGCACCTCTGAACTATTGAGAATGAATATTGTTGAATGAGTAGCTATGAAAAACAACTCCCTTTTTATTGAAAAAATTAAGAAAGCCCAATTAAAAGCATGTGTCTGATTTAAAGAACAAAACCACACAAAACCTGAAAAGCATCTTTGTAAGTTCCATTTAAATGTTTGGAGGCAATTCTGAGACAAGGATCTAAATTTAGTGAAGTGATTCAACAGTTACATTAGCCTACATGATACCAGCACTAACTTCCTGGCAGACAGCCAGAGTTGCAGGGCCAGATTGAGAGGTACAGGGAAGATGACTTGTTTGTCTTCAGGAAAGCAGTGCTAGATACTTTCATTCTTTTCCATGTATATTATATGACTAAAATATGTGGAGAAAGAACATAGCAAATAATTAATGCTAAAGGCTCTTAATTTCTGACTCGCTGACATCCAAGTGTTTTAAATACTCTGCAACATCAGTGAAGTTGCTAACTTCATGTAAGGTAGGTCAGATGTTTGTGCAAATAAGTACGCTGTTGTACAGCAAAATTAAAAGACTTCCCCAGTATTTCTGATTAAGTGAATAATTTCTTTGAAAGTGTGAAAGGTTATCCCAAGACATTATGTTTATTAAAAGTTAAGTTAAAGATATCGCTAGATTTATTCACAGTAAAAATTTTTAAGTGACAATTCATTTATGCTTTCCTTCTGACCTCGTCTTCCTCCTTATAAATTAACATCTTGCTTGGAAGTGTGGCCTGCTGAATAGCTCTTTCTGATCAGCAGAACACTCCTGAAATTTCCAAGGCTTGTTGGGATCTTCCCTGGTTCACCTCAGCTGTGATCGTATTTTTCAGCCTTTTTGTGGCACCGGAAGTCTCAGCACAAATGTTAGGTCTCATCCTTAATCAACGAATCCTTTCAAAAGCAGGAAGAAAAGGTTTCCATTATCATAACCCTAGTCTTTTTCAGCAAGATATGTCAGGAATATCGGCGCTGTTAGATGACTGCAGCAGTCTGACATCCTGCATTTTTGTAAAAGGGTGCATGGTGCTGGGAAGTTCTGGACGTGTGGCAGGGCTGACTTTCAGGTTCTGGAGGGACTTCAAGTGCAGAATGGGCTTTGTGGCACACCACTGTGCCCTCAGTTATACCAATCCAGTTATCGACGAGACAAGCTGTTAGCATTTCTAATTCCAGGACACTTTATCCAGACCCTAGGTACCTTACCCTATTACATTATTAATTTCTGTCCCAGCTTTGGACACTTTCACATGCTGGAGACTATGCTGTTTTGTAATTGCTTTATTAAAAGTGCAGATGAAAATCAGTTAGATCTGTACGACTGGCTGCAAATGAATTTCACTTAGAAGCTATTACAGTTACCAGCCCCAAATTATCCTCATCCCAGCTGGAGTGGTGCCTCAGTCGCAATTCACCTTTTAAAGTGTTCTTTGTGTGGATAAGTCAGAGAAAAAAAAGAACCTAATTGGCCTTTGTTGTAATTTTTATTGGTGCATTTCCAGTGGATCTTTTTGTTTAACATTACAACAGAGTAAGTCAGAAGCTTTGCGTAAATCAAAGTAACCACTTGGATTAACATTAGTGCCACAGAATATGGAGATAAAGCCTCAGGAGGGAGATTCAGCCCATGGTTCATGCAGAACCAAATCAAATGCACTGACAAAAGATGGTGTCTTTCCCAAATTTCTGGTAGGTTTTCTGCTCTGACCAGGGCAGCTGTGGCCACATCTCTGGTCTGGGATTCTGCATGCCTTGGTCCGGACATGCATTGGTGAGTACTGTGAAATAGCTTAAGAACATGGACATCAGTCCAGAGACCCCTAATGAGCATGTTTCCCTCATTGTGGCAGGGCTACCCATTCTTGATGTTCTTTGTGCACGGGTGAGTCTTCTACAGGCTGCACAAACCCTACTGGGGACTGATTCTGGAGGTTCTTTGCACTGGGAAGGTCAATTGAGTCTGAGAATGGTAAGGAAGGCTGTCCTGAGTGACCAGCAGTGCAGAAGACAGCTCCGTTTGTCACTCTTCTGCATGGGTACCCTGAGGTTTAGATCTCTGATCCCTAAAACACAGAGGAACTTAAATTTCCAGGGAGCGTTCAGGATACTCAGCACTTCAGTTGAGGGTTCAGTCGGTAACACCAGACTTTCAGGCACATGCCTGGTTTTGCTGAGAGAGGTGGGAGCAACTTAAAGAGTGAGAAGCACAAAAGGGAGGAGGTTGTGAGGTTGTGATTCAGGGGCGTGTTGTAAGCCACCCTCTCTCACCATCTGACTGAAAGGCTTCAGAGGTGCTTGGAGCCTGCAGGGTCTGTGTCACACTGAGACAGGGAATCGATAGCGGACACACCGCAGCACCATTTTATTACTTACATGACTTCAGTGGCAGAACATCTCATTCACAGAATAGGACAGCTGTGGAAAGAACAAGGAGGGCAAAAAGGCCTGCTAGCTTGCATTTAACTGATCAGCCTACTATAAAGCTTGTTTGCTTCCTCTGGAGGGAACCATAAATTCCTGACAAGTCTGTCCACACTGAGTGAAGCAGAACATCAGCAGTTCTGCTCTGAGCACCAATGACAGGAGAAGGGTTTGCAATAGGGATGCTGATCTGAGCTGTCCAAATAAATAAATAAATAAATAAAAATAAAAAAGACCAACCAACAAAAACAACCAAAAAAACCCAACCGCCCTTCAGAGAGATGTAATATATTGAGCTCTGCACAAATACAGGTGGGCTTTGGAAGCAGATTTTCATTTCACTACAGTGCCGTCCTTTCAGTATCATTTTATTCCGTTGCTGAATGTGTTGCATACTCTTCAGTTCCTTGATTTTTTTCAGTTTAGATCAGCTCTTACAATGAGGTTATTCTGAAAATGGTGGCATTTTGTGACCCATGGCTGCTAATTTCCATATCTAATTATTCAGTTTGCAACTAAGTAAATGGACTGTCTTGCTGCATAATCTTATTATATAAATTTCATGCTAATCATCAGTCATGGCATCGCTGCTCTTTGGAGCCCTTTGAGCCGCGACAGTTAAGATACACCAACTTCTGGCACGCCAGAGAGCCGTGTCGCTCTCATCTCATTTGTCAGCTTTTGACTTCTCAGCCCAAGTGTGTGTTTACAGTTTTGGGAGGACACACTCTGTGGGACGACCTCAAAGTCATCCTTGTTACATTCGGCAACCCACTTGAACCACTCCAATATCGTACTCCTGTGTTTTCCTGTTATTACTTAGTTTAACATGAGGTATTTTATGATCATTTGCTTATATACCAGTATATTTTTCTGAAACACTGTTTGACAAAAGGCCAAAGCCATGTGGTTAGCAAGAACCTGAAACTGTGATGCTTATTCAGTGTTTGGCTTCAGGTATTGGCATTTCTCTTCATATACAAATCTTCTCCAAATGTTTTGATGCTGTGACATCAGCTCTTCTGTCAGTAAAATAAACCCAAGCACTGAGGGAACTCCCCCCTTTAGGCAAAGATGGGCAGGAACCAAAATGATAAGACCAACAAGGGTTTCACTCCAGTTTCATTAGCATGCACCTGATCTGGCTCCACAAGATTCCATTCCCCTGAATGGCACTCACTATCATTAGAAAGCTGGTTCTAGCAGCAACCCCTTTCTCTGCTGGAAAACCCACACATTTCAAGTGTAATAGTTAGGGTTCTGTTGTTGTTTGCTTGTTTGGTTGTTTGGTTTGGTTTGTTTGTTGGTGGTGCTTTTTTCCCCCTCTCAAAAGTGCTGGGGAAGTAACTACTGGCATAAAATTTTAGGTAATTATTTTTACTTACAACAGATAAAAGGTCTAGAGTCCTCTCCCCCAGGTCAGGACCATTCCTTCAGCGCATTAATGCCTTGGCAGGTAACAGCTAATGCTTCCCGAGGTGTCCAGTTAGGAGCAGGGTCTCACAAGGCTTCCCGTGAGCAATACAGACACCTTTAGAAAATGCTTCAGATCTTAGGTGGATCAACGCAGTCTGTCACTTACAGATAACTCAGTGCAGACATGAGGGTTACTACTTAACCTTCCATTGACTGAAATATCTGCCTACAGCTAGGTGAGATGAATCCAGACTGAAGACATTACTCAGTTATCAACTGTGCAAATTCAGCCTGGATCTCAAACTGTGATCTCTCCAACTCTTGTGCTGTTAGTGACAATAGAAGATGTCAAATCATTCTTCAGCTCCAACTTTCTGTGGATGGTTTCCATCTCTGGTTAGGCTAATGTCAATACACTGAAGCTGCTGGGTAAACGAGGTTGCAGAAGCATAACTGGGCATGTATACACATATATTAGTTATGTGTGGTACAAATAATAGAAACACTGTAGTAATGCCTTTGGTGATACGTGAGACAAAGGAGAATCCAATTCATTTCTCTCCTCATTGTGGTTCTGCCGAGCTGCATAAAATAAATGTTAATTTTGCAATTAAACAAAGTGTTTGATACAGTATACACAAAGGAACGGGTCTGCCAAAAATTGGTAGCAGTCTTATTAAATTCGTTTCAGAGCAGAGTTATGTTAGTCTATTAGTCCAGTAGAAAAACTTTTTCAGGACTCTTCCATTTAACTTGCTAAGACCAGTTGCATTATATTGTACTTGCAATTATACCTGAGAAGATGCATGAAATTAATCAAAGGTGAATAACAAAGCAGGTTCTGTTTTGTTTCCTTCTGCAATGTGCTAATGTCTGCATGAACGGGTTCCAGTTCAGTGCTCAGTAGATTTCCACAATCTTTGCATGTCTATTTGAACAAGTAACTGGAATTATGACATTCTACTGTACCTAAAATAGACTGGACTACCAAGGGGAGGTGTCATGAAATGACACAGTAAAAACCGTTCTCTGTTCCATAGCACAGTTCCCTGCAGTGTCCTTCATGCCAGTTATTGATCAGATCTTCACTCAATGCAGAAAGCCGCTCTTTCAGCCCATGCTTTAAATGTAATAATAAAGTAGGTCATTGATTAACTGGAAGTATGACAGACAACTCCTCCGGTCAGGTCCTGATGTACTGTAAATCTTGGGGGAGGAGAGCAAGCGATGAATCAGTGATGTGAAGAAAAACAAAGCCCACAGGTTTTTGTCTTCTGGGAGGACTTCTCAAAGCAAAATAGTTGATAGCACTACCCTCAGCCAGCTGACATCTATACTAATTTGCCAGAGAAGTGTTTTCAATTTCCAAAAAAGGAAGGGAAGAAACAAACATATAAGATGAAATTCACTTACCCAGCTGCACTACCTGAGGAATATTTTAGTTTGCAGACAACTTGTATGGGCTACCCCTACTTTTTGAGGAATCTGGTTTAGAAGGAGCTCTTCTCCGATGGATTTTTTTTTCCTCTCCAAAACTGCTCATCATGTGCCACGGCTAGAGTTGCTAGATGTCAAATCCGCTCATCAATCAGTTCAGAGAGCAGAACAATGTTGGCTCAGCACTATGCGCTGTGACACCCAGCAGCTTTTACGTGCTCATGTTTGATGCGATTTTTTTCCTAAGTATGTATCATCTGCAAGTTCTACTGCTACCTCCTCACTGCCTCCCACTTGCCCACCCAGTAAAAGCTAGCTCAGCCACTTTCATATTTTTTTTCCCTCCAGACACTAGCACTGCCCACAGTCAGTCTACATGAACATATTGTCGTGCGAAAAGAGAAAATAAAACAACTGGCATTTATTTAGTTGTTTTTCAGATACAGCTATGCTCTGAGGACCTCGTCATCACCCACACATCTCTAGCCTTTCTGTCTCCTCTCTGTGTCTCCAGTGCCCTGCCTGCTCTGCCCCTCTGCTCTCCCTGTAGCTGCAGCAGCCTGAGCCAAGCAGTGACTGCTATCAGAGGTCTAAGGGGGGAACTTATGCATGTGAATTAACTCAGATAGCATCCACTACTTTCAGTCAAGTTTACATTTGTTTTTTAATCAGAATTACACAAATATATATATATATACATACAGTTGAATAAACATATAGACCTGTAAAATACTGTCAGATCCCCTACTGCCCTGCATTTTGTATGGTCATTGTGTTTGTGCAAGAAAGCTCAAAGTGATATTAAACATTGCTAAAGTACAAGGGCCACTGTCAACAAAAAGCTTAGTAGAATTTTGTCATTGTTCATTTTTGCTTTTAGAAATTTGATTTTTTTTAATGAAACAAGTAAAAAAATATGCTGAATAATAACCTAACATCATGTGTTAAAATAGCTGTTTTAGAGAACAAACTAATGAAAAACTTTATCCCAATCTGTTTCTCCAGATCTTGCTTCTTTCTTTTCATTCTCTCTCTCCTTTTGATATGAAGCAAACACTTGTACCCGATCTTGACATGCAATTTATCAAAGCTCAAAATGTAACAGTAGGTCTGCATGGCAGAGCTGAATGTTTGATACTATCAGCAACTCTTAGGTAGTGATTACCTAAATGCTGCAGGCATGAAAATGATGCTCTAAATTACATTAAATGAAGCAGCATACTGGAAAATGACCAAGATTACTCAGCATTTTCATCTTAGGAAACCCTCCTGTTGCTAGAATAGAAAAAGCCTTTTCTAGTCGCTTTGTAACAGGGACACAGAACACGAGCTAAATTCATCCACAGTTATTTATACAGAATGATATCATAAGTACATTCAGGAACTACTTGAATGAGAAAATCAACACTATGTAAAATACTACTGGGGCTATGCCTAGTTTTAAGAATAAGGCTCTAAGCCCTTGGAGTAAGCCTTCCTGAAATCTTGTAACGTCATCCCATTACCCAGTCATGGAGACTGGAGTTGCCTCAACCAGAGTTCCACCTGAATTCTTAGGGCACTGGCATACCTTTTTTATTTTTATTATTTTTTTTTCAGATGCCTATTCAGTGTCTGCATAGGTCAACCAAGAAGCAACTCAAACTGATACCAAAGACTTGGTCACAAGTCTAGCTCTCCTATTCACATGGCTTGAATATGAGTGAGCAGAGGTTGGCTTCAGCTCTCATTCATGAGACTGCTACAGCACTCAGGAAGCCTCCAGCTTTCATTTCCAGAACAGGTGAGATGCTGAACAGGGATTGTGGCTTTTTCATGTGGCAGAGGAATTCACTCTTAAATGCACTTGAAAGCATTTAAGGGAGGGAAGAAAAACACCTGTGGTTTTCCTACTTGTAAGCCTACTCATTGGATTACTCACAAGATCTCCAGCTCCACGGGTCTGACTTGAAGTTTTCAGGAGTGAATCCGTGAGCATCAATTTTGAGGTTTCTTCTGGGAGAACCTGTGGTGAAAGAAAAGGAAATTCCATATAGCTCCTTCAGGCTCTGACAGAAGAGGAGTCTTCCCTCAAAGGTAACTCTAGAACTATTGTTTGTTAAGTCATTTGCTGCAGCCAGATATTAAATCATCTTTGACAAATCCTTTGTTTTATACCTGTTGTATGGTTACCAGGGTGGATTTCCCCTACTTTCAGCAAGTTTGGAAAGTTGCTCTTCAAAGCTTATGTAAATGTGAGCTTCAGTAGCTGACGGAAAGCATAAGGAGATGGGGAATTTGCCTTGTTTTTAAAGCTTAAACTACTGTTCATCAACCCACTTTGGTTGTAGGGAGTGCTGAAGTAATGCGTCAGAAGACTGAGAGCAGCTTCCAGTAACATTTGAAAATGAGTTTATGAAAATAGGCACTGCTTTACTTTTTTTTTTTTTTTTTTTAATATATATATATAAAATACATATTTAAATGTACAAAGTATATTGAATATTGACATTTTGTGGAAAGACTGTCTAACGAGAATATATTCCAAAAAGATAACTATATGCATGTATGTGAGTATAAATTGTATGTATTGTGTACATATATATTTACAATAATCAGTTTATCTACAGAAAACATTTTCTAGTCTCTACAGTTTACAGCAGCAAATGTCCTACAAGATTTGAGTTTGGGTAAAATATTTCACTTGCATTAAATGCTGAAGCCCAAGTCCAATGTGAAGGTGCCTCTGACACTCACACAATCCTTTGTCCTCAGAGCTTCTTGTGAGGTCTTCAAGGGGCCTGTGCTCTTGCACAAGGTGTGCCTGGGGCCACCTCTCCTAATGACACTAATTCACTCATGAATTCAACAGGATTCACAAAACTGGCATTTCCTCATCTGACATCTCAAGGACCATAATTTAGTAGACAAGTTCTAAATAAGGTTAATGCCTTACAAAAAATACCCAGAGGTAGCAGCACAAGCAGCACAAATGTACCCTCCTTTACTTAGTGTATGAATTAACACAACATCTACTTCACAGAATAATAAAAAGCACAAGTTTTTACTAAGACTTCTACACAAAGCAACACTGAATGAATGACAACATTAATTGTCTGAAATACTAAGTAGATGATACACAGACAAGTTAGCTAGGAAAAGAATTGATTAGTAAACCAAAACACAATAGTTAGGAGTAAATCCAGGAAACATCCTCCCTTTGCGGTGAATGAGAGGACAAATTCAGAATACATTTGCTAAGCTATTGGAAGAGCAGGAAAAAAGAGTCTGCATTTTAAAAACAAGAGGCTAAGCCATTTCTGTTTACACAGATTTTAACGTATCTGATAGGACCGGGGCCTTTGTTTTGTAACTAGATTAGCTGATGTGAATCTGGCTGCATCTGTATGGCATCACTGTGATAAGTGGGATCCAAATGGATGACTAACACTGGCAGTGGATTTTGTTTCCAGACCGGGGTGCTAGGTGGTCAGCCGGCCAAATTGCTCTATGTGAATGCCCTGTTCTGTTCGCTAGACTGTAAGTGAAGCCATTTTACTCATCAAATTTCCCTCATCTTAAGCAACACTAAAGAAAAAGTAAGTATTAGAGATCCTAAAATGAATATGATAAGTAGTGGGAAAAAAATGTATTTCCTGTGGAGCCAAACAATTATGGAGCACTGGGAAATATACAGAATGGCATACTGGAACAGAATGAAACCTGTTTTAGAGGAAAATGAAATATAAAGAGTAAACTATTTAACTTTTCCATGAAAATTAAGAAAAGTGGAAGAGGAGAAAACAGGAATAGTTTCAGCCTTAAAAGTGCTCATCTATATTATATTCAGAAGTCTTTCTATAAGATGTCCCAATTAAAAAGTCTTTCAAGAACAATATTGACGCTATTTTGCTTATTACATTGTTGGTGATATCAGCTAAATAACTTCATTTGTCATAGCATCTTATTATCCACTTGAAATTTTGAGTGATGGAAACAATTAAAATTGGAAGAGAGAAAAACAAACTCTGCATGTTTCAATCAAGTAATCAGAAATCCACCTGAAAAGCAGGTGTTGCTCAGTTGTCAGTCAGTGTAATGCAAGTATGTAAATGTTGTATTTACTATGGACTTGCAACCTGAGGCTTTCCTAGAGGCTTTTCATATTTGTGTTAGCTTTGCTTAATGAAAATACCAAAATAAAGAGGGATTCTTTTTAACCTCACATGTTGAGCTGAGGACACCTACAATATTTTAGGAAAGTTGGGACTGTCATTAATGTCATCTAGACAAAAAGCAGGAGGATGGCATTATTTTGTTACTGTGAAATGTTTCTAAATGTACCTTGCAGATTCATATAACCGTAGGATGGTATGTCTGCTGATGACTCATGCTGACTCACCCACCAAGCCAGAATTTACTGAGCTTTCTTCTGTGCCCACACACAGTGATATGATTTCCAGTCTGAGTGAATTCTTTAAAATTTAATTTAGTAGGCTTTAACTACAGAGACAGATACACTTCTTCAACGGTTGCCTTAATTTGTATTTATGTCTTATTAAATGTGTGTTCAGATTATGTTTTGCAGAATCCATTGAAATCAATTTTTAAAATAAGGTGGATAAGTGCAACTGTACTTTCCAAATACAGAGGTCTGTCTGAAAATGGTACAGGTATATAGAAATGGTGATAATTTACTGATGCTATGGACCTAATGGCCTAATACGTAACCACTGCCTTTTTGCTCTGGTTTTAGCAGTAGTGCCTCAACTGTGACAAATCTCCAGGCTCTTAGGCAATGAATAATTAATAAAAAGATGAACTGACCTGATTGTTTTCATCTTTAAGGCGGAAAAATCATATATTACTCCACCAAAGTCAACAGAATTAAATGGTAAAAAAAATAGGTGGAAAAGCAATTCTTTAAATGCTACTACAAATATCTTCAGAGCGATTTTACTTTTTCTGAAATAAGTAGAAATTGTATGGCAGACTTTACTGGCAACATGATTAGTGCAATTGTTTGTCTCTGAGTTCTTGTTAAAATCTGATGTGATGTAGCAGCCTGAGAAGTATTTCTTGTTGTTACAGTAGAAGCTGCAGGGATTGAAAAGACAAATGCCAGTGAGATTAGCTCTTGGAACTGAATAAATACTTCTCTACTTTCTTGGACTCTTTCATACAGAGTCATATATTTGTTAAATCGGGATTTATAATAGTCTTACCCTGGGATTCTTTCCCCTTCACACAAAGACTAAGAGGAAAAAAAAATTTGCTTGGACTACTCCTGCACAAATCGCTTTTTAAACTCTTCTGACAAATGACTAATGAATGTTCAAGCAACAGAAAATGAGATGAGTGAATGTTCCCCCAAAAGAACACGATCCGATGCTTCAGGAAGTTGATCAAGGTCTCCAGACTTTACTCCACCTTTGCAGTATTCTGATATGAGCAGTTCATGCCCCCAAGCCTCATGCTCTTTCTCTGGGAATTTGTCATTTCTCAAAAGTATGTCAGCTTTGACAGTGTGATGGGGCTGTGCGTTTTATTTTTCTTGCTCCTGCAGTCAGTCAGGCATGATTCCTAATCTGCATGAGTTCGGCTATGATTCTGTCTTCTGATCTCTGGGATTCACTAAATTGCCCTGTCCTCTAAATCTGAAAGTGCTGGATGAGTGGACACTTTGTCCCTTGTGGTTTCTGCTCCACTGACTTTCTTGTACTTTGGGTATAGAGTCCTTTGTTTCTCTTTTGGAAAACAAAAATCCCAGACTTGAAGTCTTTAGTCACACCTTCCTGCTTACATCATTGTTTGCACAGGACTTTCTTGTAATTCTGTCACTAGAATTCAGAAGTTGTTGGTTTTGTGGTTTGAGTTAAATATGCTCAAAAATAGAGTGTAACTTCTTCTTTTCACTGCTTCAACCCCAAGCAGCCATTAAGATTCTGTAAGGCACAACACAAGGAGAACCACACAGCTCTATGACGAGGTTTGAACAGAAGTTGCAATATGTGCTCCTCCATCAGTCCCTGCATGTTTTGCCTGTTAATATTCCTCCTGCTGCTCTTGCACTGCCAGTCATAGTCAATGTTTTATTTGAAACCATGATTTCTACCAGACAGGCATGCACAAAGGTCTCAACCCTGCTGAACTTCTGTCAGAAGCTCCCTAGTAGGGATGCCCAGTTCTGAGCCTCCAAACCCCTCTCAGAGCAAGACTAGGCCTTATACTGTGGTCCATCCTTTGCTGCAGGACATGAGACTTTTCTAGAAGTGCCTTAATTACTGAATAAATACAACAAGTTGCTTGCAGCAAGTTTCCCACCCTGAAAAGATGAGTGCTGCTGAAATGTAGGAACTGAGAGTAGATTACTATTGCTGAGTAATTCGGATGCTGTTAATCCCCTTCCTTCTAAGCAGTGCCACAGACCTATGAGGAGAAAAGAGTGATTACTGGCTTAATGGTTTTGACAGTAGCTCATTTCTAACAGCCCTCTTTCTCCAGGGGCCCTCATCTTCCCCCTGTTTTATTGCTGGATTGGGAAAAGGCCTCCGGACAGAATGGTGGTAAGAAGTAGGCCACTGCCACTACCAGAGCAAGTCATTTTGCCTACTTGCAAGTCATTTTGTCTGTAGCCTGTGGGCTACAGACCGTATACATAAACCTGGAAGTCATAGTCACTGCAGACTGAATGTCCCTGCTCTTTTCAGTGTCTCTGTAAATACCTCATCTTCCAATCTTTTACCCTTGATTTCCAAAAACACAGTGATAATGTAATACCGATGTGGTAGTAATTAAAAAAAAAAAAAAAAAAAAAAAAAAGGTTTTTTCAAGCCCCATCTAGTATTGCAATTAAGTGGTTTATGGTGTTTCAGCTAACACTAGCCTTTCCTGGATAAATATAGACAACTGCAAAGCCTGTATCCAAAGGTCTCTCTCTATCTGAATAAACTGAAATGGAGGTTTTCTGTATTTCTATAGCTTATATACTGCTTGGCATCCAATTTTAAGAATCGTATTGTGTTATGATGGTGCCAGCAGTGTGTTTGGAAGTGTTCAGTGAGTACTCATCTTTGCACTTGCTACACTTCAGTTGTGGAGCTTCTCTTATTATTCTTTTTTTCAAATACATTATTAAAGAGCTGAGCATGTTGCTGTTGAAGAGCTTTGCACGGTAGTGCTCTCAAGTGCCTGTTGTCATTCTTTCTTTTCCAGCTCTCACAGTTTTGTTGTTCTTACAACATTTTGCAATGGGAGGTAATATTTACATGTCTTGAATCTCTTTTTTTTTAATGCAAGATATTCACCTGGCTCATCCTGGCAGTTGAACGCTGTAGCTCCCTGGGGTGTCCTTGCTTGACTGTTTTGGAGTTGCACACGTTCTTCTGCCTCGTGCCTCCATCCCCATGATACTGCATCCTTGGGAGTGCCAGAGCACTGTGTAACCTCCAAAAGATTTAACCTGAGTTGGATACCTGCAGTTATGCAATCTGATGTGTTCAACAAATACCCACCTGAATAGACTTCTTCCCATGCTGCAACACTGACTCTTGCTACTTATTAAGAAAAGCTTTCGTTTCTGAAATTTCTCCCTGGTTGTGGGTATCCTAAAGGTATGTGTGCTATCCCATTTATTTGGAACTAATGCTTCCTCAGAAGTCATGCCTGGTGTTTGCCATTGTTACTTGAAATAATTTTCACCAGGCGAACTTAAGAAAAAAAGAGATTCTACTAGCAAAATAAGAGTTAAGTTTCTGATTACAAACTGGAAATAAACTTAACAAATGCACCAAAAAAAATGTGTAGAAACAAGAAAGTCCAATTTCAAAATGTAGTTTGTTCTGGTAGTCTCATAGGATTTCTCTGAGGCATAGCTTGTCTCTGGGAGCCAAGGAGATGGTACAACTGCATTTCTCTTTTGGGTTTTTGCCTGTCTCCACACAAAGTACCAGGGACTTCCCTCGCTGCAAGGGAGGGACAATTTCAGAACATTTCTTCAGACCATTTCGCTTCCCTTGCTTCCTTCAGCTTAGAGAAAAATCTAATACATTGTATGGGAGTTTTGATCAACCTGAGCTATTTATATGAATGCAAATGAAATCTGTTTTAGCTTGACTAAAAATGAATCATCTCTGATACGCAATGATCCTTTGACACACTGATTTCCAAATTTAGATTTACCTTCCTGCTTTGAAAGTCTGTTGAATTACAATTTGATTTGGGTCTCCGTTTCCCAGACACCATAACTTCTATTACGAAATTTCTTTTTTTGTCTTTTTAAGACCTTATACATTTCACATAACAAAAATATCAACTGTACATCAGATTCTAACCTCACAGCTCATGAAAAATGGATGATTCTTCTTAGAGTTCACACTTGAGACATCACTAATATTGATGATCAGTTTAGTGTTTGCAGCATTTTCTCAAATCATTTTCATTTCTCTCATTTTTTCACTTTATCATTTCAGAGGTCTTATGCTATCATAGTAACTTCCGACTCTAATTCCCTTAGCCACAGTTAATTATAGCTATTCCAGCAGTTTCTCTGTGTTATTTATTCCGGAGTTTCTTGGTACAGACAGGGCCAACGAGAGATCTTTTGGGGGCTCTTTTACTTCCAGAAATGCTGCTTTTAACATGTCAAGTCCCATCACCAGCAAGATATTTCTGTTTCATATTTGTACTACAGAGTGTAAAATCCATGAAACTGTGCTAATTTCTCTGGAGTTGAGTGTACACGTTTTAAATGCAGTGTCCTTTTCTAACTAGCTTTGGATTATCTTTGAAATTAGGCATTTTTTCTAGCCATTTAAAATACACTTATTTAGCTGGGGAAACAGGTAGCCTGTTTAAAAGGTACACTTTACACATTTCATTGGCTTGGTTGTTCTATTGGCAGAAAGGAACCTTTGCAATATGCTTGTCTTAATTGGCAGTCCTTTGGTGGAGTGTGGGAGCGGAGTCCATAACATTAATTGTGCAGAGACATGTTTATTCTTATTTTGTATTTTCTCTTTGATAACTGGAAGCACTATTTATTTCCATGTTTCAAAAACACCGCTAGAATTTTTTTTTTTCCTTAGAGGGGAATCCATCCTCTACTTCTTGCATGGAGTGTATTTTTACCAACATTAGTGGTGTTCTGGCTTGAGCAGAGCTGAAACAAAAGGCTCTCATCATGATGCTAGTTTCCCTTTGCCGAAACAGGAGGGAGTCAGAGCACTCAGTACCTCGAAGGAAGTACACAGCATACTTAACATTGATGCTATTACTATGGTTGGCATATTTTGACCATCTTATTTTTCTCTTTGATAGTGACATACAGTAAAGAGTGAACATTATCTTTAAGCTGCAATCTGATCTTACTGAGCTTTAAGTGCAGCAAAGGGCAGTGGATTTTCTCTTCAGCAGCAACACAAACAGCAGGAGTTCTGGAAATTGTAGTGGCAACAGCAGCCTCTGTTGTGACAGTTCTCTCGTAGGTCACCATGGTGAGAATGTGTTTGAGCGTTATTTTTTTATTTTTTATTTATTTTTTTTGTCCAGATGCTAATGTAATTTCTAAAAGCCCGAGGAATACCTTATATAAATTAATATCCTTATCATAAATAACCTTCAAGTGGTTATGCTAAAAAGAAATATACACATTTTTAGGACAGATTTAATAACTAGACAAAGGTAGAGTTAGCAATACTTTCAGGACTAAATACAGCATATTTACGTTTAAAGCAGTTGTTCTTTCTGATGGCATATCTGACAAACAACAACAACAAAAAAAACACTGTTAATTGGAAGAACTTACTGAATAAATAACAACATGGAATCTGGCCTACATTCTGCTTTGGTATTCTCTGTGCAGATTCATTATGTGATTATATGTCTTAATATTGAAAACTAATTTTTGACCTGTGGGTACTGCAAGATGATGCAGGCGCCCTACTTGGATTCATCGTGCAGAAGGCAAAGCTCCCTGCCCCGAGCTCAGGATTGAAGTGGCCCCAGAGCACCTGAGCTGGGCCACTCTGCTGGTCAGTGACAGCACCTAGCAAACCCTCACATGAAAATGTAGGAAAGGAAGAATTAACTATTTTTGTAACAGCTGGGGGGAGGGCTCTGTTAGCAGTCCTGCTCCCAGCAATCCGGAGTGCAGCCTGTTGTTCTCACCAGGTGGGCCTGCTGCTGGTGACTCTGACGGAGCCACCACCCAGAGCCTCCATTAGCAAGCCCACAGCCAGTCACGTCTGTGGCCCCAGCCTGCTGGGCTGCTTCTGGGGCTGGATACCAGTGAGCACTGCTCAGGTGTGGGAAGATGTTAGAGAAACACAGGCCTTTCCTTTGCTGTGGGCTTACTTGTATTGGTTTGTTTCATTTCTTGCCGCCTTTCTTTTCTACTTCCAAAATTAACTACTCAGAGCGTGTATTCATCGGTTGCACACATCTATAAATTACTCAGTCCCTGCTGCAATTCAGTTCGTTAGGAAAAGGTTCAGTGACCTACTGGACACACATGAAGTTTCTGTCAGAAAGACTTAAAAAAAAAAAAAAACAACTCTCAAGACCTGCTTTGCTCACCAGTATGTTTCAAGTGTTGGATGGGGCAGCCCTCTGTACCACACAGTCTGGTTGCTGGTGGTTTTTCCACCCAGAATGATGATGGTTCTCGTCCATCCTTGTTTAACAGCCGGGCTGGATGCCCTCACCAGAAATGTCCTGAAATAATACAAACCATGCTCACAAATCAGCTTGCTCCCGCCGGCTGCATTGCCCAGCTGCCCAGCTTCTCCTTCCCGGCAGCAGGCGAGAGGGGTGTCTGACAGCCCCCACCTCTCGCTGGGGCTCCACGCTGCTTTTCTCCCTCCAGAGTGGGGAGAAAGAGGAACCACGGCGGCATGACTGTGAAAAAGTAATCCTAAAATGTCACCCGTTTTATGGAGCAACCTTTGCTGCCCTCCCAGGCAATTACATCTCATAGTCACAGTAAAGAAAGGTGAAACGGTAAATTCAGAGTAATGGTGATTCTGTATAAAGTAGGAAAACATTACAGAGATTAAGTAGGAAGCAGTTAACCCGTTGTCATTTGTTTTCTGTTAGAGACGCTTTTAGGACAGAGATGTGACTGGGCAGGAAAAGGTAGCAATGGAATTGCACAGACAAAAAATATATCTAAGTTAAAAGCTGTGTATTTCAAAGATAATCCCTTCAGACGGTGTAATTTCTTTTTGAATCTCACTTATATTTTGAATTTTCATTAGAATGGTGTGCGCTGTAAAACACTGTGTCCATACAGCGTTTGAAAATTGAGAGAATACTGTTACCAGAAGTGGTGTATTTTATGGAGCCTGAAAACAAGCTTGCTTGCCAAACTTGATTGACTTCTTCAATAACATAAGCTTAAAAGATAAGAACATAAGTACTTTACAGTTGATTATGCTTAAGCTTTTGAACTCTCTTAAAGCATTTTAAGCTCTCTTCAAATGCTTCAGTCAAAGGGTAGAAAAAGTAATCCAAAGTCCAGATAGTCAGTGAAGAGCCAGACAGGGCAGTAATAATGATGAAGGGTGATGGGTGAGAGCAGGGTAAGCAAAAAATGGTGACATCATAGTAGAGTTTAGTGAGATTTTAGGCAGAAAAAGGAGACGTCTCAAAGCAAAAAGCGTACAATACTAGCACTAATCATCTACCTCACGTGCTACCTACATTTGTTGACCTGTGAGCTTCCCTGTAGCACAGAGGAAAAGCACACAAGGAAGCTCGCAAGTGATTGGGTTACCAACCCAAACTACTGCTTATCAGCTGGGACACTAGCAGAGGATAGCAGCTTAAACTAATACAATTTTATTTCAGCAGCTGGACAAGCTGAGAGCATGCACGCAGGCAGTTATTACAGCTCATCTGTGGAGCAGTAACTTATTAAGCCATGCTAAGTCATGGCTTAATTACAAACTGGCTTGACAGCTTGTGGCTGTCTGTCCCTACCCAATTTAACAACGTGAACAAAGCTGAAATGAAGGCAACAGAAGTAATCATGGCACATCAGCCCCTTCAGTGTGTTACATCTCGGAGCCAGCTCATGGCTGCCTGCGTGAAGCTCCAAATAAGCACTTCCACACTGCCAATTACATGCCTGTGTGAAGGCACCTAACCCGTCACCCAGCCATGTTTAAGATTGCATTTGGCATTCTAATGCTGAAGCTGAATGGCATCACCTAACATGCTCTAATAAACGAGAATATTCCATCCTTCTTCATTGTCTTGAAGTGATGAGCACCCAGTTGCTAGAGGAAATTTCTGATATTGGTCCCCGAGATCTTGCTTCTGTACCCCTGAAGTTAGCTGCATTTCAAGTTCTCCATCAGTTTAACTGTGTATGGTTTACAGGTTCTCCTTACTGTTGGTACCTCCTAGCATTGGGTCAACTTTATTTACTACCACCTTCTTGTGTCATTAATGAAAATATCTAGGTTTAAGCCCCAAGCTGATCTTTTACTAAACAAACCAACCCCTTCTTTACTCACATACTTCACCTCTGATTCGTTTATTTTACTTTATCCTCTAGGGATAGTCCATCACCTACACTAGTCTCTGATACCACTCTGCTCCACCATCTCCTCCTTTATCTAGAAGGTGAAGGATAATATCAAAGAAAGATATTAGGGAAATCTGGTCAGGTCCACCTGTTGTAAACAAGCATTACCCTTCCTCCTCTCCTGCTATACCTATTTAAAAAAGCTTACTACGAGACAAGTGATTTCCTTTGACACTGTTTTCTGACTTCTAGAATGGGCATTATCTATCCATTCTTTCTGTCTAGAGGCTGTAGTCTGTGCTTTACTTTCATCTTACGTGTGATACTAGCAATTTCCTTTCCCTCCTAGCTATCAGCCATCCTGTCCTCTAGCCTCTTGTTCAGCATCACCATCTCTACCGAAAACTGAGATAAAATATGTGTTTAGTTTTAGAATTAGATGTAGAGTATCTCTAATTCCCACTCTTTTCCCACTGGGAAGTAGCATTATTTCTTTCTTACAAAAAAGCTGGATAACATCTGGCTGTTTTTCCAGATATTAGGCACAAGGTTTAAATTAACCTGATTTTCCAGATAAATTCTCCCTTTATTTTCATATCTTTTGATGTTGAAGATCTTTCCTGAACCTGACTTTTTTTTTTTCTTTTTCTGTTTTGTTTTTATGCTCTCTGCTTATATTTCATACCTCTCCCTTGCAGCTACTTCTCTCCTAGTTAGGCCTTGAAGCCCCGTCCCATAGCCCTTTTTGCCTTGTGCATGATACTGCATCACAATGGAATTAGCAGCTTTGATTTTAAGATAGTTAAGGCTTCTTCCACATCCACATTTTTTATTCCATTTTACATGAGCTGGTTTTACTGCCAGGTCCATTAATTTATCAAGTCTGCTTTTCTGAAACTGAAAATATTCCTCTTTTTCACCTCTACCTTTCATCGCACAATTTATGATCGCCTACTCCAGGGTTATGATCTACAGTCAGGCCTCTGATGGCGTATTCCTGAATCATCAAAACACTTCACTTCTGGTGACAGTCTGAAAGAGGAATTCATTGAGTACCACATCCAAGAATGTCTGGTCCCAGCTGCAAGTAGCATTTATTGCCCAAACTATGAGCTTGTAATATTAATATTACCTGGTGGATGTTTTTGTTTGTTTGTTTGTTTGTTTTTCAGTTTCTGTGCCTTTTTCTTGGCTACCCATCCCACATACTTCCTATTCTCCACCTCTGTATTAACATTTAATCTTTCCCTTTTTTAGCAAAACGAAGGTTAAATGGTACATGAATCTTTCCAAACTTTCTGTACTCATTTCTTCATATGAAGACAGCCTTATTAGCTGTGGTGATTTCCTTCCTTTCCTCACAGATGGTGTAATCTAGAAGGGGTACCCAGGGAAGTGATGAAGAACTTACCGACTGTTGTTTACTGAATTAATTTCCATGGGAAGTTACTCAGCTGAAAATGAAAGCACTTGTTTGCTTCGCAGATAAAAAATATTCATACACCATGAATATTTGCAGTACATAGGAGTGCTTTCTTGTGAAACTAGAGCAGTTGTCCCTTGAGGTCAAAGCAGTGTGAAGGCCGGTTAGCACACTGGACTGATGCATGCTACAAATGAAAAGCTGATTTTTTAAAGCTCATAAACAGGTGAAAGTTGAGATAATGTAAAAATGTTTTCAGCTCAAGTAGCTTCCCAAAGTTACTGATGTTTTGTCAAGAGCTGTTTTACAACTCATTCATTTGAACATGAGAAAAATTTAATTCTTGAGATTCACCAACAGCTACTCCTACAGCGTCAAATCTGTTCACCAATAAAAGTAGAATATGGAGAATTGGGAATTTTAAAAACTCTGTATGGTAAGAACTCATTTTCATTGCTCTTCAGTACAGTATCAAATAGAAGTTGTCTTGAGAATTACCTTTATCCTGCACAATCTATTTCCCATGTATTAGTTAACATTTCTAGAGCTCTGAGAATCAGATAGACATTTCATCAGCTCTGAGAATCAGACAGACACTGCATCTATATGAAAGTACATAAACTTCCAGGCACGCATACTTTACTGTTGATCCAATGCACATATGTTCTCACAGGCAAATATTCTGCTTTAGCAATCTTGCATGAAGCTAAACTGAGGCCAGCCATGAGAAGCCACAAAATCCCTCGATTAGCCATTAACTCCGCATTGCCACATACTGCCATTATTTCACCTACTTATTACTTCACCCCACCGCCCCTGCTGCCTGCCACTGTGATCCTTGCCTCTTGCTACACACACCTCTTGAGCAATGGCAGCATTTCGTTTTAGCTCACGTAAACCAGCCAGATATGCACATTTTCTAGTGATTAGGAATGTGCTGTTTCTGGTGGGTTAAGGACTCCGTGCGTGGTGTAGATTTTTACTTTCTCTCTAACACTTAAGCAGGTTGTGTTTCAGAAACAGTAGGGTATAGAATTTATTGTGTTAAAAATAACATAGGGTAGTATTTATTATTTTGGGAGGTCAATTCAGTAAAGGTTGTACTGGTAGTGAGGTGATGTATCAAGGAAGTATTTTTTATTTTTCAGAATTTGTTTTAAAATTGTATATGCAGTTGGAGCAGAAAGTGAAATGAAGGCGATAAGAACGTGCTGAATCTGGGAGCAAGGAGAAAGACAGGGTCAGATGGTTTGAATGACAACTGAAAGACTATTTCTTCTATATTCGTGTACAATTTGTTTTTAGTAGCCACTGTGGGAAGAATGGCTGCTACAGTAAATGAGATGGAGGAGTCAGTATCAGCTGAGTATACCTTGGTCATACGGGGCAGGATTATCTAATGCTGCCTGTGGTATCTCGCTGGCAGGTGGCCGAGTAGCAAAGTGGAGGCTGTAAACAGAGACCTGATAAAATTACAGCTCAGTTCTGTACCTGCTGAAATCTGTGTTTCAAGAGTGACAGGCTTTCCAAAAATTCCCAGTGAATCATTTAAAGTAAAAACTGCTATTCCAAATGCAGCCCAAGAATTATGTATGTTGAATGAATTTTATGTTCACTGACCAGAAAATATAGCATTTTTTTACCCAGATGTGTCATCACTTTAATAATACATGAATTGTATTTAAACAATGACTAGAAGTAAGCCTCAGGAAAGGCACATGCACACCAAAAAAAAAAAAAAAAAGTAAAAATCCCTCCTAGTGAGATGTATAAAAGTATATTGAGTCCCAGATCATGTGGACACGGCAAAGATAACTAGGTTGATTGGCAGCCGGGTCTGGGCACTCAAATTAGCTTGTCTATTAGCAAGTCTTCCATGGCAGAGGGTGAGCCGTGGTCTCAGTGTTCTGTTTCCAAGCTTGCTTGTGAGCATCTGTTCTGAGGCAATCGAGGTTTCAGTGTCCATCAACTCTGTCAGCAGGCAGAGAGCTGTGGGAAGCAGCACTACAACGCTGGGGTGACCCTTCCAACCTCCTCCTCGCAGCATATAGGCACTGGACCTGCAGAAAGCACAGCTCCAGCTCCTGTTACCTTTGCTCAAACTGCCTCTGGAGCGCCAGGCAAGGCTTATCTCGTGTGCGTGTCAATGACCTTAAAGCTAAAAGCTGCGTATTTTCTGGACTGTGGATGTAACTCTGGGAAACAATCCCATTGTGTGCCTACGTGGAAGAGAGAGGGGGCCTATTGTCAAGTTACAGGCTTTTTCGCGGCTTTTCCAATGCTCCAGAAAAGTTGAGACAGATAAATAAAAATGCTAGGTAAGCTGAGTTTCGACCTATGGCCCCATGTATGACAGCGGTGCCCATTCACCCCCAGCACATGGTGAGGGAGCACAAAGGATCATCAGCCCGTGTGCCACCGGTACGGGCAGCGCTGGGCTGGGGGCACCGAGGGGCAGGCGGGGGGCACACAGCCACTCTGAGCCCGTCCTGCGGCCGGCATAAACCAACACGGGGCGGCAGGGAGGGAGCTGAGTGTCCCGGGGTGGCTTCTGCCCGTTGGAAACAGCAGGGGGCTGTGAGGTGATGGGGGCTGTGAGGTACCGGGGTGCTGTGAGGTAATAATGGTGGGGGCTGTGAAGTACTGAGAGGCTTTGAGGTACTGAGGGGCTGTGAGGTACCGGGAGCTGTGAGGTACAGGGGGCTGTGAGGTGATAAGGGCTGTGAGGTACTGGGGTGCTGTGAGGTACCGGGGGCTGGGAGGTAATAGGGGCTGGGAGGTACCGAGGTGCTGTGAGGTGATGAGGGCTGTGAGGTACCGGGAGCTGGGAGGCACTGCGGGCTGTCAGGTACTGGGGCCGCCTGACTGCGAGGCACCGTGCACGCGACGCAACGGCCCCAACGGGCGGACACGAGCCTCCGCCCCCGCCCCCCCCCCCCCCCGGCCGGCCGGCCGGCCCCGCGCCCCGATTGGCTGCCGGTGATGTCATCGCGCGGACATACGGGCATTTCCCTCCCTCCCCTCGGTGCTGGAGGCGGGGGCCGCGCACCTTTCCCCTCCCCGCAGGCGGGGCGCGGCCAATCGCGGCGCGGAGCGGCGCGCGCGCCGTGGCTCCGCCGGGGGCCCGCCGGCCCGGCCCGATTGGCAGGGGAAGCAGCCAATCGGGAGGAGGCACCCACCGCCCGGTTCCCGCCCACCCCGCGCAGCGGCGGCCGGGGCGAGGGAGGAGGCGGGGGAGTGGCAGCGCCGGGAGCCAATGGGCCGCAGGCAAGGCGGGGCGGGGAGGCTGCGGTGGTGGGGGGGCGGGGCGGGGGCGCCGCCTGACAGCCGCTTCCGTCCGGCCTGCCCAGGCGGCGAGGCCGGGCGAGGAAAGTGCGGAGAAAGGCAGACGCCGCGCGCGCCAGCGCTGTTGATTGACGAGGGCGGCGGCCAATAGTTGGCGACACGGGGGCCAAATGCCCAATCGAGGAACGCTCGCCAGCGGGGCCGGCGGGTGAGCGGCGAGCGGCTCGCCCAATGGCGCCGAGGCTTTCCAGCGCGAGCTGAGCGGGCGCCCAATGAGCACGGGGGGGGGGGGGGCGGGGGGCGAGCGACTTCTGCGGCAGCCAATAGCAAGCTCGGGACGGGCGCGGAGAGCGGGGCGGGAGCGCCG